>NW_028274820.1:59427014-59580668 GCF_037043125.1 Eumetopias jubatus | reverse complement strand
GGCCTCTCCACAGTTCTGTTTCTTTCTATGTGGAGAGAAGCAATTAAAAAAATCACCTGCTAAAACAGATCTTGGATGCTTGTTTCCTATTTTCTAAAAGCAGGTTGGCTATTTTGCCCTTGAGCCTTAAGAAATGTTGCTGATTGGCTGTTTTGTTATTTTTTAATAATATATGGCATGTATCCAAGTAAGCATTCCGATGACCTCGACAATAAAATGTGCTTCTTGGCTGCAAGGTCTGTTGGGGGATGGCAGGCTGCCGGCCACTCATACATCATTTACAGGCGGCTGTTTCAGCCAGGCCGGTGTTAGTTATTGTAAATGAGTGACAGTCCCTATAACTCACCTGTAAGCCTTACTCCACTGGCCTAGGGCTTCCTGGATCCCCCGGCCCCTGCACCCCACGTGCTCCTCCTCCTCGAAGACCCGCACGCACAGACCCTCCCGCGCTCACTGCTGCCCGCCCGGACTCATCAGGACGTGGAGCTACCTTGTATGTGATGGACGATAATTAGGTTTCAACTGCCTTCTGATGCAGAAATACACACTATTAGAGCACAGCCATTTCGGCTCCTGCAATCTTGCCTCTGAAAGGGTATTGATTCACTCTTTCACATTTTTAAAAGGTCATGGCAATAATTCCATCTGAACTGTGCTAAGTGAAAATAGTTTGTAAAAATAATATGGTTGCTTCTTCGTTCCATTGTAATTGAAAGCCACAATGGCTTGTTTTTTTAGTATATTTTAATTACATGTGTCTCTTTTTCCCATCTCACCCTGATGAAGTGTTTGTAAAGTTATAAAGCAGGCAGCCCTCTGTGTTATAATGTCTTCTGGCTTTTTGGCCAAGAGGACTTTTTTGTTTTCCCACTGTGTAAGGTGAGGCCTCACCGAACACTGGGGTCACGCTGCCTTCTTAATTGAAGAACTAAGAAGAGAAGACGTGCACCTTTTCCCTGGCACTGTCATCTGCCTGCCTGTTTTAATAAGATTAGAATACATTGGCTTTGGTGAACAGGATGCTGAATTTGCTTACTTTCTGCAAATTTCTCTTGTAAGCTAGACAGTCCTTTCTGGGTTGACTGAAAAATATTATTCTCAATAGTTATCAGACCATAATAAAACGAGTTTATTACAAGAGCGCAGAGCTCCTGTGGTGTAGCCACCCTGGCAGGTGACAGGAAACTCTGAATGCTCTAGCATAAATTACTAGAAAACTCAGGCTCCAGTTTGAGACTTTCCCCTACATCTTCAGCTTTTCCGAGGTGAAAGAATTGTCAAGTGCTTGAATCGCACGTTTTGTCAAAGTGGCCGATCCGATTTTATGCTCTGAGCCACTCTGCGGATGTCTCCCCTTTGCGGGGGTGAGGGGGTGGGGGCGGGGGAAGGAAGCCTCAGCTGTTTCTAATCTCAAAAATGAGCCCGTCATTGTACTTGCAAACTAAGGGGCATATTCTTATCCTGAGCATGGGGATTTACGCACATAATTACCATTAATGCTAATGGCATTTATGTCTGTACGGCCCCACACATCAAGATGAGAATATATTTCCATGTCTTCACGCTGTGAAAGTCCATTTAATATCATTCATTTTACAACTTATTTTTTAAGATGCTGTCCATATTCTGTCATGGCGTACATATGCCTAGTTAAAAGTAAATGTGGGGAATATTGGAAAGAGATGGGATGGCTGCACTTGTTCATGTAGATGAAATATTGTGGAACTCAAATCCATTCAAACTCTTTAAACACAATGCTCTATTCGGCCTTGAAACTGCTAGCACACTTTTCGTAGTGTTATAAATTTGTCAGCCTAATGGGACATTTTGTAGATGTTTTCCTTTTTAAGTGCTTTAGCAGGAGTAGGTATTCCATTGATCCAAAAATTCAGCTCAGTGTTTCGTTTCTTAGAGATGGGAATCATACATTTAATGTCTTCTCAGAGATTAAGTGGTGGATGGTGCCCTTCATCTCTTCAAGGAAAGAGAATTCACTGCCCACCGAACTCTGCTCTCTTCTAGCCTCCGGGAACATCTCCGGAGCAGGGCAGGGTTTGCAGCTGGAGACATCAGTGGTCATCAGAATTTGAGGTGGTTCTATCTCTTCATTGATTAGACAATTGTCTTTATACATCAGGCCCAAGAGCCTATTGAAGGGCGTCTTCACGTCTATGCTGGCCAAGCAAATTCAGATCCAGGTCTTGATTTATCTGTCCTGGGACCTGGACCATTACGAAAATGATGGATCTATCTCACCTGTCCAATCTCTGAAACCTTGACTTTTGAGCCAACCCAAAGCAAAAGGGTTCCGTGTTTAAAGCATAGACATATGGGGACAGGCGTGCCGAAGTCCTTCCTGAGAGGTCTCTCTGGGTCTCCTCCGTAGGAATAAAGTCTCCTGGTGGGGGGGGGGGAGTGGGGGGAAGAGAAGAGCTTCACAACACATCTCAGAGGGCTGCACAAAGGAGCGAGGTCACTTCTGAATGAGCTAAAGATGGCCAATCGTGGCTGGCGGGGTGGCCTCAGGCACCCCACTGGACTTCTCCGAGCCTGTTTCCTCATTGATAACATTGAGCAGGATGAATACTGAGTGATTTACTGCCTTAAAATTGTACAACCAGTGCCATGTTGTATTTGGCTTTTGTAAAGATTAAGACTATGGTGAATTACAATTATTAACCAAAAGGAGACACTGGTTTCCAAGGGATTATGCAAAGAAGGAGGTGAGACTCCAGAATATCAGATGTCTTGACACAGTACTCTGGAGCTGCAGGTAAAATACAGTCCCAGAGCCTATTCCCAAGTCCATCCCCCGTCCTGATTTCTGGTTGCTTTGCATTCAACTTGGTCACTTGACTCTTAACAGCCGGGTTCCCCCAGCTGAGCTGTCAGTGGCACTGACATTAAACCTCAAGGGGCAGAAGGCAGTGGGCACTTGCCGAGGAGACAGTCCAAACACTAACATCTTCCCTAGCATGACCAAACTGGCTGGCACGTATTGCTTTTCCTTACCAATCACCGACATTCTCTGGGCATTTTCCTCTGAAGGTCGCCATCTCTTCCGTTATACTGATCACAGAACTCTTGTTAGCCTCACAGACATCGCCCTCCAAATTCCCTGGATTTTAGTAATGTTTTGGCTTTTTCTCTATGCCCTAGAGCTCTGCTTTGTCCATCCACAGCCCCTCCACTCTACACTATGACAGGTAGTTTTGAAAAATTACATTACTCCGCGCTATTATGTTATTCTCGTGTTTAGAAATAGGGCTTCTTTAGCAGTAGTTCAACGCTTATCAGGCACCTGCTATGTCTCAGCATCGAGCAAGGGCCTGGGCACCAGAGTTAAATGAAACTCTGTCCATGACTTCTAGGGCTCCATGAGTTCACATCTGCATAGAATTTAACAACCTCAAAAGACTTCCGCATACATTTTCTCGTACGCTTTGCACAATTTGGAGAGATAAGCCTAGCGGATGATATGTTATTTCCATTTCAGGGGAAAATGGAGACAGAAAGACGAGCTGGGTTGCTCAAGGTCCCCTGGATTAGAAGTATCGAGTGCTGCCCCAGAGTCAAGTCTCCCACCCCGTCTCTCCTGCTCTTCCCCGGCCACCCCGCGCCTACTCAGAGCCACAAGTCAAAACGGAGGTGTCCCTGGGAACCCTTCTCGGGTGTTCCGTGTTTCTGAGATGCCTCCAACGCGGTGAGTGAAAGACTAAAACAGGGGCCATCGTGCTTCGGAAAGGCTGGCAAGGGGTCGGAGCCAAGTTCATGCCTTGCCTGTTCAATTCGCACCTCCTTCAGGCGCCGAGGCAACAATAGTCCCTTTACTTCCAAACTTTCCAGACTCACAGTTGTGTACTTTTTTGAACTCACACCGTTGAAAAATATCAAGGTCAGAACATGATTGAAGAACCTTCTTCCTCTCTTTTAAGTTGCCACGCTTATATGATATTGTTTTCCACTAAAGAAGGTTCTCTTAAAAATGAGGTTGAGATCCCTAAAGAAATTGCTTCAATCAGCAGCAGGGCTTAATGACTGTTAATGGGAAGTGGAGATAGGATAGTAAGTGTTACTTTGATTAATAAGAGAACTGCAGAGAATTTAAATTGTGCCACTGATGGATTATTTTCTTCAAGCTTGATAAGCACTTCTCATTTGTTCTTAAATTTGGTCAATACTGTTAAAGGCAGCAAAATGAAGTATAATTAATTCTATTATTGCTGCTCAGACCAAGAGTTACTAAGAAACAGATTATGATGCAGGCGACAGCAGAAATCACGGTGTTGACAGTGTGACGCTTTGAATACCTGTCATTACTTGTTAGCCTAAAAGAATGAAAAAAATACTTCTGGATCCTGATTTTGAGATACCTAACACAGAGTTTTCATCTGCGCATGTCCCACTGACCTCACACAGGGAGTAACCAAACAATGACCAACTGACACTAGAATGATCCTGCTTTGGAAAGACAGAGAGTAACTAAAAGATTGGGATCATATATCAGTTAAAACATTAAGAGCGGGATGCTCTAATCACTAAGAAAATGAGATATTGATTTGATGTTGAAAGAAAGCTTTCCATATTTCCTCTTTTTCAAAGATTCTGCCCCATATTATGAACCATGCTTTTCTTTACCTTTGCTATGCATTTTTTTCAGGACAGTGGATAAACAGATGGCATTCAGAGAAATGATATCATTTTTGTAGACAATTGTGTTTACTCGGAGTACTAATGCCAAGGATGGCAAGGAATTGGACTCACATCTTCCCTTTTTTTCTGAAAACAGCAGGCTGCACCAGTGTTTCCTGAATAGCTTTTTCTTCTCTATCACTATTAGTTTATTTAAGGGCCACAAATGACTTTGTGAGTCATGTTAAAAGTCGTGCCTGAATGTGGATTGATATGTACTCAGTCTTACCTACTGGGTTTCAGCTTCTTATTCAGTGATTCTTATCCTTTGTAGTTCATTCTCCAGGGCATCTCTGGTTCATTCAAGGAGTGCTTCCAAGCCTTAAAATGAAAATAAATTAATTCCACTTCATGTTTTTTTAAAGGAAATAAGCGATGTGTCAGTCCGGTTTCACAGAAGCTACCAAATAACCGCAGGTTTTTACGGCTCCAGAAAGACTGCAAATCAGACTCCCACTGAACATGCGTCCTTCTGTTCACCATGTCTGTTTCCACATCTTGTGCTTCTTCCAAAGTGTGTAAAGTCACTGGGCGAGTAATCTTGGGTTATTATAAAACCTAAGGGTGGTGGGCTCATAGTGCAGTTATAAAGTTTCCCTGAAGTTCTAATTCCGTTATTAAAAATGTAAACCTTATTGGGCGCCTGGGTGGCTCAGTCGGTTAAGCGACTGCCTTCGGCTCGGGTCATGATCCTGGAGTCCCGGGATCGAGTCCCGCGTCGGGCTCTCTGCTCGGCGGGGAGTCTGCTTCTCCCTCTGACCCTCTTCCCTCTCGTGCTCCCTATCTCTCATTCTCCCTCTCTCAAATAAATAAATAAAATCTTTAAAAAAATGTAAACCTTATCTATTATGAATCGAGGACTAATTGTCTTGCCCAGATGTCCCCTAAACATAATTTCTAAAGATGGGAAAATTATAGGAAGTGCATTTTAGACCAGAATGTGAAAGTCAAGCTCTTCTAGAAGTCATTGGCCGGAGAGCTTATTTTTGGAGATAGAGCACATCTGAGAAAGAGCCAGAGCCAGCCGCTGCCAGAAGCCCAGGTCCTGGAGTTATTTCTGCCTCTGCTAAGCACTGGACAACCTTGGATGAGTGAGTCTCTCAATCCCTGTGGGACTAGGTTCTCTCCTCTGTAAGGTGAAGGGTTGGCCCAACTGATCTCCTACATCCTTTCATCCTGGAAAATGCTGGTCTTTGAGTAAAGCTCAAGCATAGGATGCTTACACGGTCTTTTTAAAGCTGTTGGCTCAAAATGACGTGGTCTGGGCAGATACTAGAAACACCCACAGTGCTTCAAGCTCACGATCTTCTAGGGTGGGTAATTCACTCCGCAAATGAAAGCGCCGCCCCCCCCCCCCCCCCACTGCCCCATACCAGTTCCTATGCTCTGTGCTAAAGACAGAATGGTGGGTCTGCCTGGTGTGTCTCTGCCTTTGAGGCACTTACATGCTAGTGGGGGAGGCAGGCCATGGCAAGGGTACAAACCCTCCAGTAAGTAGGGTCCTTTTCCCATAAGTGTGTTGAAGACATGCAAACCAGAGAATGTTTGCGTGATGAAACGGGGTCAGACATGGCTCTCTGGCAGGGGGAAACCAAGAGTGAGAAAACTGAGCACCGGAGGGAGGGTAAGTGGAAACATGGGAGGGGTGATTCAGCCTGCTTGCCTGCATGCTTAAGGCAGAAGGAAGCAAGGTACTCATCTGCCTTGTCTCATTGCCTTGTCGGAGTGCGTTTCTTTTCTATTATGTATACTTGCAAAGTGCTCTTTTTAATTCAGGAAACAAACAAGCAATGGAAAGATTGTTTCCATTGCTTTTTATCCAGAGCTTCTCACCTTTAGCAACTCAAGTACTTTTGACTTTGGCTTTCCAGATTGCTGCAGACAATTCAAGTTTAAAAACTTCAGGCTGGGTTATTTCCATTCATACTGTATCTCTGTGTTTGCCCATAGAGTCTGGTGCAACTTACGACTTTAGAATTACTGTATAATGCTCAGAGGTGTGAAACGCCATTTCGAGTAATGCCTTCCTTCAGTTAATATAGATAAATATTGATGGCAGGCAGCAGTAAAACAAGTCATTAAATTCTTCACTGCAAGTGTGTCCCACACATTGCTGGAAGCTACAGAAATCACACCAGGCTCTGAGAGAACCACTGCATATGATTAGAGAGTGCTCACATCCCTGGCTTCCTCCTTCCGAACTGGAAAACAAGGGAGTGTGGGTGAGGCACGGTACCGACGTGGGAGAGCGGGGAGTAGGGTCGGAATTACGCTGCGGGTCTATTCTAGCCGCCCTTTCTTCTGCTACCACCCTAATGAATTCCTGGGTGAGCCAGAAACCACTGAAAAATGGCAATCTTGGCAAATGGGAGCTCTGGTGCTCTGAAAACAAAGAAACTTTAAATCTAAACTGGTAACCCTATAAAAGCAGCTCAAGATTTGGAGGGGCAGTGAAACCCCCTCCTCTGCTGCTGTTTCCATTATTTGACTTCAGCGTCTTTGCGGCGACGCGGAACTTGGCTTGGGTCACCTCGAGGCGTGGAGGGGCTGGCTTCAAGGGCCAGATAACATGTCTGTTGCTTGAGTCCCCAGGATGAAAAATGAAGGAAGCGCTTCCTCATTTTATAACACCATCCTTAAGGGTTCCAGCCTGGTATAGATTTTGAAGCTCCACAGTGTGGAGTATCCTTTCTTCAAGGTGTTTTTAATGGGCTCTGGGCTGTCAAAGACACCGCTCTGATAATGAGGCTGAGCCCCTGTGAGGAGAAAGCTCTGTAATGAGGGAGGAGGACAATTTGTTACAGTTATGTGGTTACTTGGCCATAATATCTTTTTGAGGTTTATTAAATCATATAAAATTTCAATTTACACTGTAATATTCTCTAAAAGATGGAGCACACAGAAGTAATAAGTATGACAACATTTCTTTCATTTATGAATCGTATTGTTGATGGTGTTAACACTGCCGCATCCAGCAGCAAGATTATTTATGTCGGGACAGTAATTTTCTATCTCCAATTTAATTTTGTAAAAGTTAATTACAAATTAGAATAAAATGAATGCAGTTATGGAAGGCAGCGAAATGCTGAGATAGGATGTTGTTGGGGGAAAATATTTACTTAGGCTGTTCCTTGTGGAGATCATTGTTATGGAAACCCAGTGGCTAACATGGCTTTTGGCACCCCACACCACCCATTTGTTGGATGAAGAAAGGCCCTTGGTTTTATCTACTAGGAAGGAAATGGACTGTCCTGGAAGGAACACAGGGAATCTCAGCAGTCATTCTAGGGAACCCCCTTCCCCTCCCAGTCCAGCGGCTGGGGTCCAGACGGGTTACAGTCACCCAGCAAGGTCGTGACAGAATGAGGACTAGAATTCAGGTCTCCTGACACCAAGTCAGACGACCTTCACTTCACTTGAAGGTGGGTGGATACTTGTGTCTGCCTTAAAAAGTGGCGAAGGGCGGTTCGAGGAGGCACAAAATGTCTCCAAATTTCACCACAAGCCAAGCAGTGCCTAGGGAGAAGGCAAATTGAAACAGTCGGGGGCCTTCTCTTCCCCTCTCCTGTTGAACTCTTTTCCCATGTTACCATTGGTAACAACCAAGTTCCTCCTCCTATAGACTTTCTACCAAAGCAGAAGAGCCAGATACAACGGCGCAGGCACGGCTCCAGTCAGCCCTGACCACCCCGCCCCCCGCCCCCCGCCAAGAGTGAAAGCAGGACAGGCGACAGAGACCGGAAGCGGAAGTGAGAGAAGCCCCAGGCCCCCGGGGAAGGAAACCCCGGGTCTTCATTTACTTCCCAGGCACTTCTCCGCGTGCACTGTTCCTTGTTCCCCTGGCCTTGCTCCCCTGCGTTTGTGCCTTTCGCTGAGAGGGCAGGTGGGCTCAATGACACCCACTTATTTCCCTCCACATTCGTTCCACTTTTTCCAGTCAGACGATCTCTTCCCCCTTCCCTTCCTCACCACCGAACTTGAACGATTTCCGCGCCTGCTGAAATATCAAGATTGACTTGCTAGGTGAAAGACTTTTATATTTAGTTTTTAATAGAGCAAAAGTGACTCTAAATTTGTTAATATTCTTTAGGTTACATAGGACAAATTACAGATAAGTGAATCAGTAATGAAATTTGTAATGAGAATTTCTCAAGTATGAAATGTTGGCGCAAGGAAAGTTAATTGCGGGGTTTTACAGCCATTATAGTTTGTATCATAAATGCAAAAATGACTAGGGCCATTTAATTACAGTAGGAACACACTAAATTTTTATGGAGTGCCATTTTGTTAAAGAGGTACTCGGAGCATTAAGAGCAAATACCATCCTAACAGTGGGTCCAGGTAGCTTTTGCAACATCAAATAAATATGCTATTGCTACAAAATTGTTCCTTAGATACTATAATTGACATGATGACTAATGAGATGGGTTTATTCTCACAGCTTCACATACTCAATTTACAGTGTCTGAAAGTTATTTTTTCTGCCATCCGTAGACCTGGAAGGAACCAGAAAAATCCCTCTTGGAAAACACTATCTCTGCTGCTTCTCTAATTAACCTTCAAAAATGCATTTTAAAATATAGAAGTTGGTGCCTGGCATGGAAATTGGATTGTCTCAGGAAAAAAAGACCCAAGTGCTAATTTGTTCCTTATTAAATATCTGCCATGTCAAAATTACAGATAGTTAATGTTTTGGCGCCTTTCAGCACGGCCAGGGACAGCTTTTCCTGAGGACCAGGCATGGTGGGGTGGTTCTGGGTACCAGTTACCCCAGAAACCAATGTTGTTCTCACTGACCCCACCCAAACTCAAGACTCCCCTCCACTCTGCCCCAACACCGCAATTCATCCAGGTCCCAGTGGGGGTCAGATCCTCTGGTCTCTTATGGAAAGAGGGAGTATACTGGGACAGACATAGAATCCTCATTAGAATCCATCATTGTGGTGGATGCGTTCCCCGCTCACCTTCTCATTCCAGGCCTCAGGAGCTTCCAGAAGACAAAAGAACATTTCACGGGGAAAAGAGCTAAATTAATGCTGGACCCCTAAAAATGTTTCAGATTGTTTTAGAAAACTAGAATGGTAGTACTCCCATTAACATGAAAACCTAGGACAGTTTAATCTCTCTCTATTATCCAGTCAAGTACCAGGGAGGATATTCTTCTAGCCAGTATTCTTTTTCCAAAAGCAAATGAAAGATTTGTGTGATCTGCTATGTTTAATCAGTGGAGCCAAAATTCAAGGACTGTTGGTTTGTAAAACCTTCATTTGAGAGCCTGCTGCACCATGCAGGAACCATGATACTTTGAGCCCCGGGGTCCTCATCCGAAAAACAAGAAAGTAATGATAATACCAATTTTCCAGGGATATTGTAAGAATCTGATAATTCTGTGAAGAAGCTTTCTCCGAAAGCTCTGATTCTTTTTATCAGAGAGTGGTGTGTAGATACCCAGAAAGCTGTGTCGTAGGTGTGTTCGTTGCTCCTGGGGTGGTAATGCTTAGGCCCTCATCTCTCTCCTTCTCTGTCTCTCTCTCCAGATATATATATATATCTGAAACTATATATCCCAGGGATCGTTTTATACTTGTCCCCTTTCTTACTTGTAACATCTCTCTCCAACTGTGAAAACCACCGCTCTCATGATGTGTGATGTGTTTACCTACTTGTGAACTCTGTTATATACAATGATTAGTTCCGGACTTGCTAGCTGGTAGTCCTGTGAGAAACACAGGCTAATGAGGTCAGAGCATTTGCCTACAGTCCTCATTGTCTTTAGCCTTACAGTATCCAGTTAGGACCCTCTTTCCCACAGTTTATTAGCTTCCCCATTCCCTCAATGTAGTTGTTCATTTGCAGTAGAGCTAGAAGTATTGTTACTATTTGTATTCCACTTTGGGCCCTCTCCCCCCCCCCTCACATTCTGGTTGCTTTAAATTATTCATTTATTTTGGGATATGTGCCACTAAAAGTCACAGCTGTACTTAAGATGTACTCAGAGAAGGATGGCTCTTTCCTCCTCCCTCCCTTCCCTCTTCCATACCCCCTTTCTCTCCACTCTTGCCCCCTCCCCTGCTGTGCGGAGCCCACACCCTTAGTTTCTGGCTAATCCTCTCTGCATTTCTTTTGCACGGTGAGTAGACACCTGGGTATTTTCCTATATCCCCCCCACCCACCCTTTTTTAACATGAAAGGTAGCATACTCCAAATCCTCCTTTGGACTTTGCTTTTTTTCACTGAACAGTAGGACATGAAATCTTCACAGTTTTTGAAATAGAGCATAAGTGTCAAAAGGCTGAGAAGTGCTAAGTGGACTGGACAGTGCCCAACCACTTTAAAATAGAAGGACTCTAGTGGAAGACTAGAAAGGTCACATCTACTCTAGAAGACTAGTCCGGAAAGACAAAATTGTCCTTACTTTTGACCTAAAATGGAACTAAGGAGCCAAAATGTGTATTCGTGGAAAAAATTGTCAACCTTCTGAAAAGAATTGCATCTTCTCTACCTGCCAGAACAGTATTAGACAGCAATAATTTTGTCAACGAAATTCCAGCGGAAAGAGAGTGAAGCGATAATGATATGACACAGCCGAGTGCTCTGGATTTAGAGAAATCCAGAGGTTTGGCTGAAACCGACCCAGCTTCTGGCTTGTTGCAGGTCACGTGTCACTGAAATTTCTTTAGTCCACTTGCTGTGTTGGGTCCCTCCTGTCAGTGCTTCTCAGACTTCAGCTGGCAATCTTGTTAAAATGCTGATTCTGATTCAGTAGGTTTGAGGCAGAGCTTGAGATTCTGCATTTCTAACAAGACTCCCAGGTCTTGCTGATGCTGCTGAGCCACAGATCACACTCGAGCAAGACCTTATGTGGTTATCTAGGACTCACACTCCAAGAACCTACTCCTTCAATATGGAATCAGTATGCTTTCCACGACATGCAAAAAAAAAAAATCCTAAGAAAAAGCGGACTCCTGTTTCCAGGCTTTGCATTCTCCTGTTTACTACTCTGTCTGGAATTTCTGATCTAATTATAAGACAACAACACGGAAACATTAAAGTATGTTTACTGATGCGTATGATTCATTATAAAACAAAAGCTTTATATTCACTGCAAAGCAGATCTTAAGCCTTCACAGATACACCTGCTGTGCAAGGCAGATTAGATGGGGGTATTTGCCAAGCTTCTCTGATGTGTGCAAGACTGGATTGAAGTACAAATAACCTTAGCCTCAGTGGATTTTGACTGTAGTTCCATCTAAGTAGGGTTAATTAGACCTTGGACTTCGTGATAGTGATCGGTGTGTAACACAGTGCTGACTCTGCAAAATCCGCTATAATCCATCTCAGGTTTCCTGAATTGAATTCTCGTTCATGCGTATAGAAGAAACTCACCGACACATGGTCTCTCCTTAATGTTTCTGAAAATCTTTTCATAAAATATGTATGCTTCTAAGTCCAAGGAAGACAAGAAGCATATTTTCACATCAGCGTCAGTCCCCTGTACTAAGTACAGGTTGTAAAAGACTTTTCCATGGTCAGTGCCGATGTATAAGGGTTAGCACACAAATCCGACTGCACACTTAGGAGGTAAATGGCGACTTAATTCAAATGTTCCTGGGAGAAGAACATATTTTATAGGGTTAGCAACAAGCTCTTGCCTAGGAAGACGTCTATGTGACCGGGGGCATCCTGTTTTCCAAGAAGTAAGGCTTGGCTTGACCTTGCTGTAGATACCACCTGTGGCTTCTCGGGAGGTGCCACTGGTCATCCAGAACCTCACGCAGCCTTGACATCAGGGCTTTTTCTTCTCCTCCTTCTCCCTCCCTTTCCTACTACTTCTGATTACATTTGATTACCTAGCCTGGTAGCACGTCTGACTCTGGGGTTCTGGGGGTTTCATTTTCACCCATCCTTTACCTTCCATCCTCACTGGCCCCCTGTCCCTGGCCCTCCTCCTCCTCTCTCACCTAAGGGATTGCAACAGCCTCCTCCCTGCCCCTGAAGCCTTCTCTGTGCCTCTGCTATCTGAAGAAACTTCCTAAAGTCCAGTTCTGATCACGTCTCAGCTACCCCCTCCAGTGCCTTCCACAGGCCCCCAAACTAACAACGGATTTCTCCGCGCAGCCTCAGTCCAGCCTTCCACCTTGTCCTTGTCGTGCACCACCTGCCCTCTGCGTTCTAGACCGTGTGATTACTCCCCGTGGCCTCCCCTTCCCCTCTTCGAGCCTCTGCTCTTACTCTTCTCCCAACCTAGGTCCTCACCCCACTACACCCCAAGTGTTGCTGACTCCAGTCTCACTTATCTTGCAAAGCCCATCCTTCTTCCATGAAGCCTTTCCTAATCCCACAAAAGGAAATTATTTTCTAGGCCCTTTTGACGTATGGCGGGTAGCTTATGATGTACAACATTCTGCCTTATGAGGCAGCAAGTCTCAGTCTCCATGTGGTGGTCATTGTCATGGGATCATATTACTGGGCCCCTCTGCAGGTGTGTGGAGCCATGGTTGCATCATGGACAATGTGTAGGGAGTGGAAGGAATGTTTGTCCCTTCTGGGATGAGCATGAGTCCTCCATGTCTCTGCTACCATGAGCCCTCCATGTCTCTCTCTTCCCCTCTTCTGAGAGACCTCAGTGTTTGAGGTGGTGGCTGCTTTGTTGGCTGTGTCCTCGAGTGATCATAGTGAGCAGAGACCCTGGTTGATCTGTAATGGATGTGTAGCTTGAGTGAGAAATAAGCTTTGGATATTTTAAGTCAATTGGGTTTTGAGGTTGTTACCACAGCAAAACCTAATTCCATGGGCTGTAAGATCCCCACAGTTAAGAATTTTGCCTTTTGACTAGAAACGCCATCTAACACAGTGTCTACATGTGATGGGAACTCAGTTATTGCTTGTGGGATTAAATTTAACCAAACTGCATCCAGTGTAGACTCAGAAGGAAGGCGGTGTAGCCTCGTGGTTAGGAGCTAGTCGTCTGGAGTCAGGCTACGACTCTGCTTCATGATTTGGGCAATTTGTCCCCCCATGCCCTAAGCCTCAGTTCCATCCCCTACCTCCATTAGAGGTAGAACCAGGTTCTTGTGAGGACCTGAGCAGATCAGCAGATGTCAGGCTCTTTACCCACATCTCCTGTCAGGGCCCCTGGCTTTAAACTCCAAGAATGAGATGTATGTGTTACTACCAAAGACTGAACATAAGCTAATGTCACCAGCAGGGAAGAATAATAAGGAAATGTGTTAATTAAGGCTAATTAGTCTATTTTTATCTTCCATCATTTCTTAGAATGAAAGAAGTGATTAGAGTCCATTGTGTCTCCAGGAAAAGATACTGTATTTGCATTTCTATATATGGGCTACATTTTCTATGTCATGCATTTTTTCAGGATCCTGGACACAGTATTTTCTATATGATTACCTGTAATCATGCTTAAGGCTTACACTAATGTATGATTGTTCTTCTTCTTCTTCTTTTTTTTAAAGTGAATTCTATGCCTAAATAGGGGCCCGAACTCATGTCCCTGAGATCAAGGGTTCATGCTCTACCGACTGAGCCCCTCGGCCCCCCCGATCATCTTTCTTAATAAAACAATAAAGAGAACTCAGATTTTTTCCATTGCATTTAATCACTAGTGTTTACTGAGTGGCCATAGTCCCTGCCTCCAAGAAGCTTCAGTCTAGAAAGACTTCTGGCAAAATGGCTGACTTAGTAAGTCAGGAGAGTTCTTTCAGCCATGGAGAGGCTTCTAGAGGCTGCCACAGGCTCTGTGCTTGAACTCTGGTGAATATTTTCTCGTTGACTTGGTTGAACGCAAAGAAATCCGCTTATCCAGTTCATAGGTATAGCATACCAATGGGAGAAACAGATACTTTACTGAGGACACATCAAGATTCAAAAAGTCCTCAACTGGGTTAGAACATGGCTGAAACCATAACAAGGAAGCTAATAAAAATAAATGCACCCCTACATTTAGGTACACAGAATCTGTTACTGAGATGCAAGAACAGTGCTTCCTATGAAAACGACAGTGGGGTTCAGTTGGCTGTAAGCTCAGGGGGTGCCAACCCCATGGGTGTCTGCTACCCACTTGAAATGCAGTCTTGGGCCACAAAGTCCCTGTCGTTTGAGTTCACATGACTGCCTCCACTGAAGAGAGAAATTGAAGGGGAATAGGGGAGTGAAGTGTCTGTAGACAATCTGAAATGAGGACCGAAAAAGAAAGAACGAGAAAGTACTATGAGTCTGTTAAAAATATCCAGGGCTATGATGTTAAACATAGGTTCTGTCTGTTGCAGAGTGTTGACGTCAACGCAGCTTGACAGGTCTCATAACTAACACCATCCAGTGGTGGCAGAGGGGCCTTCCCTGAAATGAGCCTGTCGTGGAAGCTTTCATGCCCAGGTGGTGTTAGCATCCCCCAGGGATGTGCGTGAGGGAGAGAGGCGTTCGAGTTGGTCCTTGCCCTAAACGGCTCTTTCTAGTCCTATGCCAGACTGGTGGATAGGATGGACTTCTTCTGTCATGGGATTTTCTGTTTTCTTATAAGGACACACTTTTAATTTTGTAATGGAAAGCAGTAGAAAAATAGGATTTGCCTTACATACATTTGTCCTAATATATATTTAAACATAGAAGTATATAAAACATTTTTTTTAAAGGGACAATCAGTATAAAGAGTTTTTAGCTCTCTTGCCCCATTTACAAACCAGACCTTGCCATGCATGTGGTATGCCACAGGCCCAAGATGCTACGATTAGATCAGGAGCTGCCATTCCAGAAGACTGGGATGGCTGGGTGACCATTTCACAGAGGCTTCTCCAAGCCCACTGGACAACAAATCGGTGGAAATTCCAACGTGAAGGAAGTTTCTGTGGCTCTTTTTCCCCATATAATAGATGCTCTGTCGAGAAGCGTGTTTAGTGCTGTGACGATTCATTCCTGCACTGGTGACAGGACCGCCGGCTGATTTCACTATGCTCAATTAGGAGAAAATGCATATTTTAATCTGCCCCGTGGTGAGGTAACACTTTGCTCAGTGGCCTTGGCAAACCGGCCATTTAACCATTTAGGTGGTTAAATGGTGCTCTCCAGCCTGTCATTCGGCTGCCAGCAGCCTCTCCATTCTTGCTCTGTTGCCAACATTTCCCAGGTTGCAGGCTAGAAACGATGAAAGGCCGCTCCACCGTTCTCCGAGCCGCTGTGCTGCCGGGCAGCCCCTCCGGCCGTGGCAGCCATGCGGGCTGCGGGCCGTGAGCCCGGCGCTGTGTGCGCACGCGCGCTCGCCATGTCTCGCCCTCGCTCCTTCCCTGGCCAGGGAGGGTCGGGAGCCCGCCTGGAAGCCCGCCCCTGGCCTTTTTCTGTCCCCTGTCTGTTGTTTCTGCCCCCCCCCGCCCCCCGCCCCACTCCAGGCCAACGATCGAATTCGGGGCCAGCCTTGGTCGGAACTGAAAAGTCCGCTCTAGCGCGGCCGGCCAGCTCAGCTCCGGCGTTGGAGCCCCGCAACCATCCTGGAGATCCTGCTGCCCACGACTCCCTGGGCTGGCCATGCTCACCGCCGTCTCCTCACCATGGCCTCATCGCCCCAACAGAGAGCAAAGTTGTCCCTTTTTTCCTTTTCTAAAAAAATTTTCCAGTTAGATGATCCGCGTGAGCTATTTTTCCTCCTTTTTATTGTCTTCCTTCTTCATCAGGCCTTTTAGATTCCTTAGATCTTCGAGCTTACACACACAAGCTCGGAACTGGGGAGGGTGAGCCTAGGGTCGAAATCATAGTTGGTGGACCCCTGCTCTGGGGGAGGTACTTGGTGTCACCAAGGCTCCGACGGACCTGGAATCTGATCTTGGAACTTCCACTAACTACGTTATTTAACCTCTCTTAAGTCCTACTTTTCTCATTACCGTATGGGAAGAGTAACAGTCCTGCCGTTCTAGGGCTCTCTGTGAGGAAGATACATGGACACCTAAAGAGCTAACATTTACTGAGCCCTCTCCCTGTGCTCCAGGAAGTGCTGAGATGGTGCATCATCTCATTTAGCTCAGGGACCAACCGTCTGATTATCGGCATCTCACAAAGGCAGGGCTCACCCTCCAAGGGGTGAGCAACTGGCCTGAGTCAGAGGACTAGTGAGTGAAAGGCTGAGCATAGTCTGGGACCAGGGGCTGAGGCTGGACAAAGTTTGCTTTGTTCTCTTCCAAATCCCAAAGAGGTGAGATGAAAGCCACAGCCCCAGAGGGCAGAGTCCCTCAGTGTCCAAGCTGAGTGTCCTCATGGCAGATGAAAAGTCCACAGAGTGTCCTCAGAGCCAAGCATTTTCCTCTTCACATTTTGAAACTAGGAGGAATCCCCAGATTTTTCACTGTCCCTGATTGTTTTTCAATCAATGTTCCCCAAATTGTTTCCTCTAACTCTGCAATTGACAGCGTAGCATCAGGTTCAAGCCACCAGCTGGGCCCAGGCCCCGATGCTCTGGGTTTCTGTTGACGGAGTGGAAATCATTGAACCCTTTGTGTGAACCCACCTAAGGACCAAGACCAGACAGTGGGGTGGGGACCAGACAGCTGTAAATTCTCTGCAAGATTACCCCATTTCTGATGCATTTACAGAGCCTGTGACTTGTTGCTGCAAGTGCCTTTCACTAAATCACTGTGGCCCAGGGCTGGGGGAGGTACCAGCCCCACGATCCCAGGGTGTTTTTTCTAAGGAGGAGATCACAGGCACACACCAGCTCCCCTTCTCTCCCCGCCTCTTCCCTAGTCTAGTAAAGCACCATTAAAGGATCAAGGGGCCCTAAGGGAGTCCTGGGTACCCTTGAAAGGGTTGAGGAAGGAAAGTCAGCATCAAGACCCCAAAATGAGTGATGCCACCCCAAAGGGCATGCTGAATAGCTGGTCTAATGGGTTGCGTTTTCCAGGTCATCATTTTTGGCTGGCTTGTCTCTGGAGATGCAGTGTGTCCCATACTTCTTGCAAAATTTCTTTTCATTGCTTCACTGCCTTTCCTGTAAGGCCTGTGTCTTGATATCATAGAATTGTCTCCCACACATAACACTTCCTGCAGAGAATCCCTGCTTTGGAGCTGTGGTATCTCCTGCTACTGTGTATGGACACATACAAGCTAATGTGGACTGGTGAGGAGGTGGGAATGAGCTCTGCACTTAGGTTTGTAGAAAGCCTGCTCAGTACCACCCTCAGAACCTCACAACCAAGGCATTTGCTTCTGGAAAGGTCCCAGGCTTTGCGAGAAAAATCCTGCAAACCCTGCTAGCCGGAGACCCCACCACAACTACCTCGGGTCGTCTCATTTCTTGTTCCCTTTGCCCACTGTGTGATTTCTTTTCCTTTATAATTTAGTTTGGGGAATCACCCCCCTAGAAATGAGAGGAAGGTAGAAAACAGGGGTCGGCTCCTGCTCACAAGAACCCTGAGCTTGGTTTAATGCTTTGCTGTCACCATCTGGAAATTATGAAAAATTTTCAAACAGCGGGCCCCACGGATTACATAGCTGGTCCTGGAGAGAACAAACATTTGTTGAACACTTAGTACTTTTGAGGCTAATAGTTCCCAAACTTTGCTGCACATTTGAATCTCTTGTTGGCACCTTTAGAATCTTGCTGCCCAGGCCACACCCCAGACCAGTGAAATCAGAATGTCTGGACATCAGTATTTTGTAAAGACCCTCAGATGTCGTGACTCCAACGTGCAGCAAAATCTGGGAGCCGTTGTCCCAGCCACTCTTACAATAAGAGGCATTCTTACATGGCACAGGTGAGGAAATGGAGGTTCAGGGAAGTTGAATGGTGTGCTCAAGCTCACACCCTATCCTGGGGGACTATCTGTGAACTCAGCCTAACCTGACTTCTAAACCCCAGTTCTTTCCATTCAACCACATGTGTTAAGCCAGCCTGCTCTGCAGTTAGTTAAATTTGGTCATTTGTAAATTCTACTGGTTTCTGAATAAAATTGTCAGGGATCCAGCCCTTTCTACTATTAGGAAATCAGTCCTAAACATTTCTTTGCTCTTGGCAAGAAAAAGGGAGAATTTTGCATAGCTGTTCACACATACTCAGAATGCTATGTGGGACGTGTGGGCAGACATCCAGAAACATCCCACAGCTAGCCAAGCCGCAACCACCTGGAGCAGGTTCTGCTCTGAGGAGGAAACGTTTCTGACCATTCCCCGCTGACGCCTGTCATGCTCTTGGGAAAGGGCACCTCCGTTCAGCGAAAGCCAAGAGGCCTCGGAGAGCATGCGTTTGCCCTTCATGGGGTGCAGCCTCTCACCCCATCTCTCCCTGTCAGCACATTCAGAGCCCCTAACATATGCAGGGCATCAGAGAATCAACTTTGTTCCCAGGAAAGCACTGCCTAAACGTGCTCTTGCTTTCATTTTTGCGTTTTTCCTACACAAGGAATTTCGTACCAGCCCCCAAGGGTTCCTTCCCTCTAAGTTCATCTGCTCTGCGCCCTATTTCCTATTTTGGACCCGAGCCTCGGCCTCTGCGGGCTGGGTGGGTGCCGGGCTGGCTGTGGCGCAGGCGGGGGGCGGGGGGGGGGGAGCTCCAGCTGCACGTTCCTGCTGCAGAGGGGGCCTCAGACGGAGCTGCGCTCTGCTCAGCCTGCTCCCTGCTCCCTGGCACCCGCGCACACCCAGTATAGGAAACAGAAAAGATGCAGGGAAACCTCCTCACCCACAAAGACAAGCTTGCCAGAAGGTACCAGCAGGCCCATGAGACTGCGGACCATGGGTCCCCCACTCCTGCCACTCACTCGGACACACCCCGCACCCTACATGTGGCTTGGAAGCTGCATGCCTCCGTGTAGCCTGAGGGGGTATTTCTACCTTGCTCGGTGGGGCTTCTCTTCCTCGTGGCCTGCTTTGGCTTGGCCTACTGAGCAGTGGGTTGCTTCAAGTCTCCTTGTGCTTCCTTCTCTTTTGTGCCCTTAAGACTAAATGGACGCGGTGGACCCCATGCCACCCTCAAGCCCTCTAAAGAAGGGTGCCAAGGGGCCTCAGAGGGCACGAAGATTCCAGGTGGAAGGGTCTGATGGCTGTACAAGGAAGTCAATTGTTAAAAGCAGGCGTCTTCAGATTTCATTAGAGTATTTGGAGAAAGAGTCAAAATTAAACATGTGCTCGGGGCTTATTTGCCTTTCCTACAGTCATTGGCTTTTACACCGGGCATAAAAAGCTTCACTGTGTAACAGAGATGTAGAAAAGTCTTTGCCCAGACAGCTAGTTTTCAGAGGTGAGGGACATTTGGCCTGGCTGGGGCCATCAGCAGGCCATCGGTGCCAGGAGGGCAGGGCCTCCACGGGCTCTTCCTCACCTCATGGGCTGCAGCCCTTGACTGCCTCCTCCTGACCGGTCTAAAGAAAACAGGTCTTTTTATTGACCAGAACTTCAGGAGCCTACTTTCCTCCCCCCCATCTGTGGACAAGACCTGAGGTAAGTGGGGTGGTGCCATTGGCCTCAGTGGAGCCAGCAGCTGATGGCCACGCTCCCACCTGGGAACCATGAAAAGCACATCAGTACACCCCATGGCAATTTAACCAAAATGTACTCATTTCAGTATCAGGTTCTACGTGGCCATTGATTCTAATCGAACCAATGAGCACAGTAGTGTTAAACTCGAAGATGTCTGACCCATTTGTTAACAATGTCCTCATCTGAGTCCATGGGGACAAGTGAATGGACGGTGGTCTGGGGTGTTATATTCCCATAGGTAGCTTTCATAGTTGGAATCCGCCATCGTACGTTCTTCCTAGACATGTTGGCGTCTTATTAGAAATGGAGTAAATAGAATTTAATGCAATTGAAAAGAAATCCAGCAGACTCTAATCTAAAGACTGTCATTTCAGGAAAATAGCAGCGACTTACAATTTACTGCCCCTAAATTGGAAAATCAGTTTTAGAACATCGTAAACTTTTAATTGTGCGCAGCATGGAAACAAATTTGAAACAGAAAGACAGGGAAGAAGAGCTCACATGCACTGAACACCTTCCATTACAGGCTAGGCTGATGTATCCTTTTATTTCATCTGAACAGTAGCCAGATGACACTGGAGGTACTTTCGTGGAGTTATAAATGAGGAAACAGAGGCCCAGCAAAGGAAGGTAACTTGCCCAAGGTCCTGGGGTAGAAAGTTGCAGAGTTTGGATTTGAAATCAGGTCCATTTGGCTCCAACACCTGAACTCTTAGAATCTACTATATGCACACGAACACTTTCTTCCACAAATTGACCCCAACTGCTGTCATGTAGGTGGTTCCAGAAATTGGTGGCTTGACTGTGGCTGTTTCTGTTTCTCCATGCTTGACACCTACTTGTGACACATGAAATGTTGTGCTCAATGCTATGAGAGACAGGACAAAGAACCCATGGGAAGGTTCAGCTAATTTCTTTCTAAATTGCACTCTGGAAGGTGTCAGCTTCAGCAGCTCTTCTGAAATATATTTGGAAAGTGGGTTTGAATATGTCCCCCAACTTCCAGAACCTTGACCCCCTTTCTAAATTTATCTCTGCTAATTACCTACCCCCAACCCTGGCCCAGCTTGCAGTATACTTGGTATTCACTGTTCCCTGACAAATCTTACGAGTTTTGGCTGAAGCAGTTTCTCCTTTCTGGAATGTTCTTACCCTCCATAGCCAGCTACTCTTTTCTCCAGGCAGTATTTATGTGGCGAATGTTGTTTGAGTGTTGTTGATGGGCCAGGCTGTGCAGTGCAATGCAAGATGCTGGATTTTTGTGGTCAGCGAGGTAGTTCTAGAAGTATGGAGAGTCTGGCCAAATGGAAGGTCAGTGTCTTCCCCCCTGTGCCCTAAAACTTTGTTTGAACCTTTTGGAGGCTTTGGCCCAGTGTGTCTGCCTCCCCTCCATGCGGTGAGTTCCCAGAGCCTGCCTCCTTTTGCAGCCTACTGAGTTCAGCACGGTCCTTTGCCAACAGCAGGCAACCTGGGAGGGTTTGTCGTATTTAATTCCATGATTTTGAGAACACAAAAATCTTCCCCCTGAAGGCATCCACCCCTGCTCGGTGAAATCCCTAGTGGAGAAGTTTCCAGAAAGTTTCCAGAAAGGTTGCTCAAGGTAAGCAACCAATCAGGCTGAGTAAACAACAAAAGCCCTCTCCTCAGATAGCAGGTTGGCCAGAGCAGCACTGACTGCAGTTCGTTTTGCCCATGGAGACGAGGAAGGAAAGCCACTTTGCAGAACAATGCTTCCGAGACATTTTATTTGCGACCCAATCCTTTGTAAGAGGTGAGCCAAGGAGCAGGGTCAGCTAACACAGGCACCTCTCTCCCCTCGGCTGGTGCACCCAGGGGCATCAGGCTGCGTGTCTGGGAGGGAGCAGGAGGAAGCCCCCAATCCTTCATGTGCGGGGCACAGTCAGCCTGATTCGGATACAAAGCTGTGCGTCTGCCGGGTAACCTCACACCACATGGCACGCAGCGCCCTATGAACCCGAGTGACACCTTAATGTAGCATGTTAAATCACACCCCACAGCTTCTTGGATCTGAGAGAAAGTGACTGGGCCAGAGAGAGCCGTCACACTTCTTTCTTTTCATTCCCTTTTACCTTCTAATTAATTTTTCTGATGGTTCCTTGATGTAATAAATCATTTATCATGCGCCCCCTCTTCTTAGGTGTTTCTGTTTCCAAGTTATTAACATGTCCGGGACTCCCCTAGGGAAAGTCTCTGGGACTTGGCTGCCTGCTGTCCCCAGGAGAATGGCAGTGATGTGTCGTGGCTCTCTGTGTCGTGTGCTCAGACAGCGCTCTGCGCCAGGCCACCGCTGATTCACTGATGGCACTTTTTATCCAGCGACGGCACTGAATGGGGAAAGAGCCAGGAAACTGAGTTTCGTCTCGTGAGGCTCTGTGGATGGAGCCGGCTCTCGAAGTCACTGGCTCAGCTGACGCACAGCTGAAAGCCTTAGCAGGAGCACCAGGGCCTGAATGGGGAGGGGACGAGTTTACTAAGGGAGGCAGCTGTCGAGGAGATGGAAACACACAGGGATGTCCTTATGAGAGCTGGTGAGGGCCTGGACATGTTCTCCTGACTTCAACTTATTCTGATGTGGCTTCTTGAGATTTATCTAAGAACTGCTTGGAAAAAGCCCAGTTGCTATACAGTGTTCTCCTCTCACACCCGGTACTATTAACGTCTACAACCACTGAGAATTTGCTGTAAGTGGAGGACTGACTATACGTACACCATCTCATTTGACCCTCACCAGTGCAAAGCAGTGGGAAATACGAGCCTGTGTGACAGAGAAGAGAGAGACTTGCCTCGGCCGCAAAGCTAAAGAAGGAAGCTTGAGACTTGAGTTGGGGTCTCCCTGTCCCCAAAGCCAAGTCATCTTCACGTCAGACACACACAAGCAGTTGTGCCCTTGGGGCTTTGGCCTGTGTGATAAAATTCTAAACTGAGTCTCAGGTGAAGAAAACATCTGGCCCCCCGTATTTGCCGCCTAACTTCCAAAGGGGCCTGCTCTTAAAGCTAGACTGAACCGGAGTCCTTGCTGAGAGCGTCTCGATCTTTTGGCAGATTCACACCCTTGAGGAGATTGCTGTCTACGATGAAAGCTGATTCAAGGTCTTGGGATCATTTTTCACACGAGACCCACATTTATTAGTGGGGAGTGTGTTGTAGGGACACCTGGCCTGCACTTCATTTGACTTGGTAACATAGAAGCAAGGAGCTCCTTAATCTGTCCCCCTGAACCAGCCCTGCCCCCTGCAGGGACAGGCCGCTGTGTGCCTCATAAATGCAGCCATTGTGTCTGCAAGCGCCTTGGCTGGAGCTGGTTTTATGAGGTATCACGGTGCTGTGCTGTGCACCTGTGTAGCCGAGAGCAGAATGTTCACTTTGGGGGTGGGGGAAAAAAAAACAAACAACCACCCAGACACTGGAAGGAATTCAAGCATAATCCCCTTTTGTTAGCAATAAAAGAGGAGCATGCGGCCTGAAGTAACTTTACGAAAGATCATTGAAAGAAACTCACGAGTCTCTACTTTACACCCATATCCTTTAATCCTGTGAATACAGTGTCACATACCCAGGGAGGTAATGGGCATTAGTCTGCTCCCCACCAGCTAAGATTTTAATGGGATCCTTCAGGTTTCTCCCGTCCCTCTGCCTTTGACCTGGCCATAATTAGGATAGGAACTATACCGCCGCTTTACCTCAGAATAGGGTACTTGGTGGAAATTCTCTTTGGAATGTTGCTGTTCTCCTGTATAAATCAAAAACCCCAGGTCTCAGGGTATAACCCTTTCCGCACCATGATTGTGCATCAGGTTCCAGAGAGCAGAACGGGTCACCTTAGCGGGCAACAGAGCAAGGATCCCTTGGCTGTTTTATGTTAGTGACCTGTGGCCCAAATAGGAGCCACCCCTTTTGGGGGGCTGTGTGGTCAAGCAGACAAAGCATTTACAACGGAAGGTAGGGAGTCTCACGATGCCGTCAACTTGCTTCTTCACCTTAGGTCAATCAATTATTTTCCTGTGTTTCAATTCTTTTTTCCACCTGTACAGTGGGAATAACACCTATTCGCCCAATTCCTGGGATGCTGTGAGAATTAAATTACATAGGAGCTGCAAAATAATTTGGCTTCATTGGAATTGGGCATCGCCTGCCCCTAAGCGGAATGAATGGGCAATTCTTAATGGCTTCCATCTTCTGGCCAAGCTGCCTTGGGACCAGAACAACAGTTTAGGTCCAGATTTCTAGCCTTTGGCAGCACAAGGAAGTGGCCACGGGGCCAAAGAGAGGCTGTAATCAGAACATATTGCATATGATTGCATAGAAATACTGC
The DNA here is from genome assembly GCF_037043125.1 of Eumetopias jubatus. Taxonomy (NCBI): domain Eukaryota; kingdom Metazoa; phylum Chordata; class Mammalia; order Carnivora; family Otariidae; genus Eumetopias; species Eumetopias jubatus. The sequence goes on along the minus strand of NW_028274820.1, from coordinate 59,556,169 downwards.
AGGGTCATCGACCCCAACAGCCCGAGGTCCCCCCTCAGCAAAGATACCGCGGGGGTCCAGTGGACACCGACAGGGAAGAGGGCACATAGCTCTGGGTAGCAGAAACTTCGTTATAATGATTCTCGTGATAGGTTTAGATTCAATTTTCATCTCTGACTCTCCAAACTGTTCATCCACTTGACATTTTGAATCTGGAAAGTCTGGGGCAGATGAACACACACCTGAGTGAGAGACAGTGCCTCTGTCTGCTTGCTGTCTCTCTCTCTCTCTCTCTCACACACACACACACACACACACACACACACACATGAACACGCATGTGCACACAATGTATCTAAGAAAGAGTACTGATAAGCCCCACTCATGTTCCTGCCCCTCAGGATCCCCTCAGACATGACTCTGTCCTGTGAGCACAGTTATGATGGCCTTTTCATTCATTTCGAGCTTGCTTCTGCCTCAGGGCCTCTGTTCTATCTCTTCCCTCTGCCTGAAATATTCTTCCCCCAAATGTTTCCACAACTGGCTGGTTTTTCTTGTCGTTCGGGTCTCAGCTAAGATCACAGCTCTATGGAGGGATCTTACGTTGTCACTCCACCTCGAGTAGCCTCATCTTCTGTTTCTTTCTCTTTACTCTTTACAGGACTTTACTCATCAAACCATTGATTCCTGGTGATATTTTTGTTGGCTTATTTTCTGATTTCTTCCTACGGCTGAGACAAGCAGGTTCCTCCCGCTATTATTCATTCTCTCCTTCTTCCCTAGCAGCAGAACTGCAAATTTCAGCCAGGTGCGTGGTCAGTCATAACAAGACCACATATCCCAGCCTCCCTGGCACTGAGGTGTAGACACGTGTCTCAGTTGTGGTCAGATATAAGTAGCAAAGTCTTTAGAAGGAGAAGGAGCACTCTTTTTATCCTCTTTCCTTCTTCTTGTCAGCTGGGATGTGAATGTGATTGCTAGGACTTAGGCAGCCATATTGGACTCTGAGGTGAAAGCGTCATCCCTAGGGCACCAGGGCACCAAGATAACAGGATCTGGGGTCTTTGATGACATCCTGATGTGACCCTAGCAGCCCTGGGTCATAGCCCTCTGGACTTTCATGTGACAGAGAAATTAGGTTGTAACTTGCTTTAAACTAGTGCCGTGTTGGGTTTTCTATCATTTGCAGCTAAACTGGCTCCTAACTTCTAATGCCAATTTCTACCCCCACCTTCATGCCTCCCACCTGGGAGAATATGAACTCTATAAAAGTAAGGAGCTCACTTGCCTTGTTCAGTGTCATATGCCCAGCACTGGGATAACACCCACACATAGTAATCATTTGGTAAAAGCTTACTCAAGGAATAGCTTGCTCATGTCTCTTCCTATTTAATTTCTTCCCTCTACTGGCACCTTTCCCTCTCTGCATTGCACTATTTTAGTTTTCTTTTGACCTCCCTCATGTCTTCTCCTCTTTATGTGTCCCTGAAATGTAGACATTTCCCAAGTTGATGTCCTTGGCTAAGGTGGGAAGTAGGAGGCATTTTCACGCTGATATCTATCTGCATTTCCACAAACCCTTCCAAGCGAAACGGCCCTCACCACAGCCCAACGGTCGCCCCGTGGAGTACCTCCTGCTCCTGCCCCACTTCTGACTGGACAGGGCTTGTCAGGTGACCCAGATGCAGCCAATCCATTGGCTCGTCAGAATCCTCTGTCATGGCCCGGTATGAAAGAATAAACTGCCAGTGAGAGTTCTTCTCTCAAGAATATTTTTTCATTTTCATTTTAAGTTTACTTTATGTGGAAAAATATTGATAAATACTTAAAAGAAAAATCACCCCCTTCAAATTTTGCTACTTTTAAAAAACATTATATACAGAGGTGAAATTTCTACCCTTTTCCTTTCCCATGTCTGCCGAAGAAATCTTATCCCCTTGAGATAAGCAGTATTAGCAGTGAGATGCATGTTTTTCCTGATTTTTTTCTATTGTTAAACAGGCATCTCTATATATCTATGTATGTGTGTGTGTGTGTGTGTGTGTGTGTGTGTGTGTGTATTTGTTTTATGGACTTACCCTCTGCATATTGGTTTGTACCATAGAATCTCTGTAGGCCACGAAATGCAGATTTTTATCAGGGGCTGATCAGTTATCTTTGAGTGGATACCCCATAATATATTCTATAATTCCTCACCGATGCAACCTTCAGGATGTTGCAATAAGCATCCTAAATATATAGAATTCCATACTTCCATACTGACAAGTGGGATTGCTGAGTCAAAGGGAATGTGCTGAGAGGACGCCTGGGTGGCTCAGTAGTTTAAGCGTCTGCCTTCGGCTCAGGTCATGATCCCAGGGTCCTGGCATCGAGCCCCGCGTCGGGCTCTTTGCTCAGTAGAGAGCCTGCTTCTCCCTCTCGCTCTGCTGTTCCCTCTGCTTGTGCTCTCTCTGTCAAACAAATAAAAAGCTTTAAAAAAAACCAAAACAAAGGGTATGCACTTAAAAATTTTAATAAATATCATCAAATTTATCTCCAAAATGGTTGTACCAAGGTTACACTCCTACTCACATACAGGAGAATCCCGATCCCCTCATTCTCCTTTCGCACTCCGTTGTGGTCCCTCGTCTCATAATAGAACAGTCTGTCACGATATCGGGATTTGCACTTTTTCCTAGGCTGGTAAAGTTGTCTCCAGAGAATCGGGCGCCGGGCTAGAGTTGGAGGGATGTGCAGAGCGAAGCCGACAGGTGTGAACTGCCATTTTGAGGAAGAAGGCAGAGTTGAGGTCCTGAGGACGCAGGAGGTATGGGGACGGGAGGGGGCTGAAGAGGTGAAGGAAAGAATGCCAGCGATGGGGTGAGAAGATGGGGCAGAGCTGCAGAAGCGAGGCCCATGGGCAGTGGGTCAGGAGACAGGCTGCGCACGAACCGACCGTGCAGCTCTGCTGATGCCTCGGGGGCCTAGAACCATCCTTCCCCCTTGCGCCTGTCCTTTCGCCCTCCTCCCCTATGTGGCTGGCTTTAACTGAGACCACTGTTTGGTTTGCCTTTCCTGGAGAGCCCCATTATTCAACAGGAGATAAGCCACCATCCTCTCACCTTCTCTCCTCTGTGCTCCATGGAGCTCTGAGACATCTGCTTCCGCCGTGTCAGCCCCACTCAGCCCCGATGGTCCGCATATGTGCATCTTCTGTGCCAGCCTCCTGCTTCACATTTCTTTGCACCGGCAAGACAGCTTCCACACAGTGTCTGGCTGGTACGTCAAGCTCCGTGTGTCCAAACCAACCTAGCTCTCCATCTACCCACCAAATGGAATCATCTAGATTGTCCTGTTTCTCTGTTGATTCCCACCATAGTCCGGGTCGCAAACACTTGAAACTGTAAAGACTTCTTTTTTTTATGTTATCTCCTCTTAAATCTGCCCTCATTTATTGTTTTTTATTTTATTTTGAGTTGTGGTTAAAATATATCTAACATAACATTACCATCTTAACCATTGTTAAGTGCACCATTCAGTAGTGTTAAGTACATTCACATTATCGTGCAAACACCACCACCATCCGTCTCCAGAGTTCTTTTCATCTTGCAAAAATCAAACCATATACCCGTTAAAGAGCAGCACCTACTCTCCCGTCTGTAAAGATATATTGAACCCTTCATCCACTCTGCTCCATCACCAAGGGTGGGGGTCAAGATCATCTACATGTCTGCAGGACCTGCTACAGTACCTGCCTTCGGCAAACAAGGCCATAGGCAAGAAAAGTTAAATGAGTGAATGTCCTACTTATTTCATCCTTGCAATGCCCAATAATTACTATTTACTCAGCATCTAGAACGATGCCGTTTCTTTTTATTTCACAAACCAACTTTCCGGTGGTGTTTGCTTGTTGGTTTGTTTTGTTGATGAGGAAACAGAGGCCCAGAGGTTAAGCAGCAGCCTGGCTACTTACTCACAAGGCAAGCCAGGTGAGTCTGACAGCAGCCCGTGCCTCTCAACCACCAGATCTGCTGCTGCTCACTCTCCCATCTCTTCCTTGCTGCGCGCCGGGCTCCACTGTGTCTGTCGCACGGGGACTGTGATGCGTCCATCTCCTCCCCGACCCTTTCACTGCTTGCTCCTGCGGATCAGGCTTGCTCAGTCACAGCTCTGCCCGTGGCACCCCCTGCTCGACTTCCTCACATTTCTGTAGACACGTGCATCTTCCCTGTGTGAAGTTCAAGCTCACTGCCTGGCATCTGAACCCTCCCGCCTGCCTTCCCTGCTGCCGCTTTTTCCTTGTCATCCCAGCCATGCTCCAGCTTACCTGCTCTCGCGTCTGTCCTTTGCTTTTCCTAAGTCCTAAATGTTCTTCTCCATTCTACCACCAAGAACAGTGTCTGCCTTTTTTTTTCAATCATTCCTTCCCCAGGACCTAGAACAGTGCCTGACACATAGTAGGCATGCAATAAATTTTTGAGTGAGTGAATGAATGTTGTAATGCTTCCAGTCATGTAAGGTTCCATTTCAGGGGCAACCCCATGCGGAAACTGTCCCTTGGGACTCCCCACAGGACTAGATGACCTTCTTGGCTCTTCTTTTGTTCTTGCCTTTTCACATACCGTAGTCCGAACTAAACCAAATTTGTTGGCTACTTGTCTCAGTGTCTCAATTAGATTGTAAGCTTCTTGAGACAGTCTTTTTAAACATTTCTATACCTCTCCCTGCACGGGTTTATGCATGTGGGTGCGTGTGTATGCACGCATGTGCACGCGTGCGCACACCCCCCGCAGACATAAGCAGAGGGCTGAGCACCAGTCTTCTGCATCCAGCAGTGTCCCTCAGCATGTGTTGGCTGCTTTGAACGGAATCATCTGATTATCCCTCCTGCCCTCTCCTATTTCTACAGGCTCTGGGACTTCGTCCCTCCTTTCCGCCCCATTCCCGCCCTGGCCCCCATTTCTCCATCATGTGGCCGCTGCAGGGTTGCCAACTGGCACCCATGGCCCAGAGGGTGATTTACTTTGGCTGTCATGCTATCAGCTCTCTCCACACAGCGCAACAGGTAGAGGATGAAAACGAATCCTTACAAGAATCTTCAATCTATATGGCGGAGAAGGATCCCCAGCCAAGAACGGTGGTAGGGACGTCCAGTGCATATCTGACACCTGCTGGAATAATAAAAATGATGAGCACTTAGGGCACTCTCCTGAGTGCCAGATATTACTCAAACACTTTGCATCCTCCATGAATACCTCTGCCAACCCTGTGACATGCCTATTATCATCTCTATTTTATGGCTGAGGAGTGAGCCCAAGATCACACAGCTGGTAAGTGGCAGTGTCTAAATTCAAACCCAGGACCTATTTTACCCTCTGCGCTCTCCCCAGAGGAAGCCAGATGGTTGGCAGATAACACAACCTTGGAAAGCATCTCATCCCAATTAAGTGTTTTCCAGTCAAGGAAACTGAGACCCAGACAGAGGGAGTCAGTCACTCGACTAAAGCCACTCAACTCGTGCTGGCAGGGCAGACATCAAACCCTGGGTGTCCCAACGCCCAGCTGCATGCCCTTTCCCCTGTCCTGTCCACCCTGGGGCAGGGCTGGATTGCAGCTTGTGCCTGCCATTCTTCTTCAAGGGGCTACTTATCGAAGGGTTTTAATGGCCAAATCCATCTGGGAGAAGAGTGGTTTGTTTTTTGGGGTTTTTTTCCCCTCTAAAGCAAGAAGATGTATGTTGCTGGGAGAAGTTTGGGACAGCAGCTTGAGACGAAGAGAGAGGGGCAGAAGAGAAGACCAGGACCAAGAGTGCTGGAGAGAGGGGCAGTCACAGATGCCCCCAAGGGGAGGCTGAGCTGGTTGCAGGAGGAGAGATGGCCCACCCTGGGCTTCAGCGGGGAGAGAAGTTCAAGACAAGCATTTGCTCTGAATGTGAGGGAGGTGTGTAATTGAAGGGGACCACAGTCATTCTGCTTGCGTCTCCAAACTTACCTGAGGGCCATCTAAATAAATGAACACTGAGTGAGATTGAGTGGCATCGCCAGAGAGATAGATCTTACCTGGGGAAGCCAGACACCAAAATCATGCCCTCGCTTCTCCAGGGGCGTCTCGAAGTAGAACATTGCGTTTGAAAGAACTCCTTTCTATGAGGCACTTAGAGCACTTCCCAGATCGTAGATAATTAATCCATGGAACACCCTGGGAGGGGTGGGGACAGGAGCCAGAAATATTGCCTTCCTTTGACTGATGGAGAAATTAAGCACAGAGCAGTCAAGTGCCTTTCTTGATGTGATATAGGAAGTCAGCTGAGGATGCAAGGAGACTAATTCTCCTGCTCCTGGCTCAGCGTTTTGTCCTAACAGCTCTGCTGGGGCGGCGGCTACCCCGTGCACACCGGCTAGCCATGAAGCTCGACTGCACAGCCATGATGCACATATCCCAAGGACTAAAATATCTATTTTATCTGGTGTTTAAACCGAAAAGTCCTCGTTAAAAGATACTTAAAAAATAAAGAACTGTAATCATCACTTTCAGGTTAACCTAAGGTTAAAATTCTCATTCATTCTTTCAGGGCGGTAATTTGTGTTTGTTTCCGAGAACAGTGCCAGGTACGTGGTAAGTGCTTACTAGATGGTTACTGAGTAATGAGTATCGTTGTTCACTTATTTCACTGTGGTGAGATCACTTTGGTATGATCAGCTGGAGTTTTCATGACTAGGTAAGCCTCACTTTGACATATCAGAGTGAGGGTCTGTATGTCAGTGTTATTGATGATAATGACCGTAAATTCTGACCTATTGCCTGTGAAGCCAAAGCTCCTGCTACTCCTCACATAAGTCACAGTTGCCAAATCTGGTTTTGCTGGTGATGATTTTTTTCTTTTTAAACCGGCATCTCTTAAATGACTCTCTTTCTCAATTAGTCCATGAAGCCATCTAGAATGGAGAGTGTAATTGTAGCCATGGATTGGTATGAAGTAAACTAATCCGTTAAGAGTTCAACTATGCTCTGTTAGAATAGGGTTCAGTTTGACCAATGGACGCTGACCTTCCTTATTCCTGAAGAACTCTCGCAAGTCTGATTTGAAACCTTTCCCTAAGTCATATTTTTAAGACTTATTTGCATTATTGACGAAACACACAGTTTTCTACACCAAGGCAAGCTTTGGTCTAGCCTCTATCTAAGCAGTGCCCAAGGAGCAGAGTATCAATTAAATTTCATTGTATTTTCTCCTTCCTCCTCTACCTCTTCCTCTAAAAACAATCCATTTTGCGTTAACATCAAAAGAGAACTATGATAAAGGCCTATGAAGATGGCAGTCCTTACTATCTCCCCCACCCCTCCCCAGGTGCTGGTAGGATTGCGCGTCTGTAACTCTTTGAAGTTAACCTGCAAACCATGTGACTTGCTTTGACCAATGAAACGTGAGCAGACATGATGTATGTCACTTCCAGCGGAAGTATCTAAGACTTTTGCAGGTACATGATTTTTATGTGCCCATTTCCTTGCTCTGGTGACTGGCAATATTCTAGACGCTGGAGGCTCCATCATGCTGGAACCATGGGTGAGGCCAGGCTGGAGTAGAACTCTCCCACCACCTGAGGATACCATATAGGGTGAGTGAGAAATAAACCTTTACTATTTTACACCACTGAAATTTTTGTTTGTTCTTGGAGTATAACCTCACCCACCCTGACTGGTAAATGAGATTTCAAGTGACCACACTCTGGTTTGGAAAATGTGCATCCATCTCCCACTCCTCCCCCCTCCATCCCTACTGCTGTGCCATCCCCACAACCCATTCTCTCTCTATCTCTTCTAGAAATTATGCTCTCATTTGGAAGATGTTGTTATGATTCAGATAAACTCAATTTTTTTTTTTTTTTTTTTTTTTAGAGGTGGTGAGGGGCAGAGGAAGAGGGAGAGAGAGATCTTAAGCAGGTTCCATGCCCATTGCAGAACCTGACATGGGGTTTGATCTCACGACCCTGATATCACAACCTGAGCCGAAATCAAGAATTGGACTCTTAACTGACAGAGCCACCCAGGCACCTCTAGTTTTTTCTGCTTTGTTTTGATTCTTCTTTTTTTAAAGAGTTTATTCATTTATTTATTTGAGAGAGAGAGAGCAAGCTAGATGAGGAGCAGAGGGAGAGAGACAAGCAGACTCTACACTGAGCCCAGAGCCCAACGGGGGGCTCGATCCCAGGACTCTGGGATCACAACCTGAGCCGAAGGCAGACGGTTAACTGACTGAGCCACCCAGGTGCCCCTTGTTTGGATTCATTAAGAGAGTGAAAGACCACAAAGACTAGAGGCTTTCATCCCACGTATCCCTAGAGATAAGGTTCTTATTGGAGGGCCCAGGGTGTGATTAAGGGTTTGACCAATCTAGTGAGTACATGAACCAGCCCGAATTTCCAGGGACAGCACAGTGTGTCTGAAGGCCAGGACCAGCAGTGGAAGTTTTGTTTTCACATACAGCCACAGCCTGCTCATCTTTTTAAAGTGGCTACCCCTCATGTAGATGAGAAAGACCTAATTCAGTAAATGTTATAGTTTCAGTGATCAGGAGGTCCAAATTCTAGCCACTGTCTTAAGACTCTTTGGTAAACTCAGTTTTCTCATCTGTAAATCAGGGATGATAGGAATCATTGTCAGCTATTTAAAAATAGTATGTGTGTGTTGTGAAAGGTCACTAGTGCACTTCTCATAGAACCCTAGCCCCTGACCAATATCTGCAGAACAAGGAAAAAGAACTGGTTTGAGTAATTTGGATCATCTGATCAAACAAGTCTTTACCAAACCAATTTTTAAAAAAATATTAATAGGCTTTTTTTTTAGAGCAGTTTTAGATTTACTGAAAAATTGAGCAGGAAGTACATGCCCCATCTTCCCCTGAACATTTTCTCCTATTACTCATATTCTGCATTAGTGTGGTACATTTGCTGTAATTGATAAACCAATATTGACATATTATTATTAACTAGAGGCCATAGTTTGTTTTAGAGTTCTCTCTGTGTTGTACGGTTCTATGGGTTTTGACAAATGCACTGTTGTGTATTTCACTGCCCTAAATATCTCCTGTACTCCCCCTATTCGTTCCTCCCTCTGCCCCCCAAATCCCTGGCAATACCTGATCTTCTTATTGTCCTTATAGTTTTGCTCTACCCAGAATGTCATATAGTTGGAATATTACAATATTTAGGTCTTTCACACTGCCTTCTTTTACTTAGTAATAGGCATTTGCTTCATGTCTTGTCATGGCTAGATAGCTCATTTCTCTCTCTCTTTTAAGATTTATTTATTTATTTTGAGAGAGAGAGAGCACGAGCAGAGGGAGGGGCAGAGGGAGGGAGTCTTTCAAGCAGGCTCCCCACTGAGGGCAGAGCCCAATATGGGACTCCATCCCACGACCCATGAGAGCACGATCTGAGCCAAAACCAAGAATCAGATGCTTGACCAATGCACCACCCAGGCACCCCCAGCTCATTTCTTTTTCTTCCTAAATAGTATTCTATTGTATGGATGTACCTTAGTTTGTTTATTCATTTACATTGAAGGACATCTTGGTTGCTTCCAATTTTTGGCAACCCTTAGTAAAGCTACTATAAACATCTGTGTTCAGGTTTTTGTGTGGACATAAGTTTTCAGCTTATTTCAGCAAATGAGCACAATCTCTGGATCGTATGGTAAGAGTTTAACTTTTAAGGAACTAATAGACTGTCTTCCACAGTGGCTGTACCGTTTGCAATGAGTGAGAATTTCCATGGTGCCATGTCCTTGCCAACGTTTGAGGTTGTCAGTATTCTGGATTTTAGTCATTTTAATAGGTGTGCAGTTGTATCTCATTGTTATTTTATCTTAGAATTCTCCCAAGACAGGTGATGTTGAGCATATTTTCATACACTTATTTGCCATTTTTATATGTTCTTTGGTGAGGTGCCTGTTCATATTTTTTTCTTCTTAATTGGGTTGTTTTCTTATTGTTGAGCATTAAGTGTTCTTTCTATATTCCAGATGTAAGACTTTATCAGACAAGTGTTTTGAAAAGATTTTCTCCCCATTTGTGGCTTTTCCCCCTGTTTGTGGCTTTTCCCCCCATTTTCTTTACAATGCCTTTAACAGAGCACAAGTGTTTAACTTTAATGAAATTTAACTGATCAAATTTTTCTTTTTCATGGATCATGTTTTTAGTATTGTATCTAAAAACTCATTGCTAAAACCAAGGTCACCTAGATTTTTTTCCCTATGTTATTTTCTGAAAGTTTTATAGTTTGCATTTAGGTCCCTCATCCATTTAGAGTTAATTTTTGTGAAGGATAGAAGGTCAATGCTTAGATTCTTTTTTTTTTTTTTTTTTTTGCATGTAGCTCTCCAGTTGTTTAAACCATTGGTTGGAAAGTTTTTTTTTTTTTTTTCTATTGAATTACCTTTGCTCTGTCAAAGATGAGTTGGCTATATTTGTGTACTATACTGTTGACTATAGTTCTGTACTTTCTCCTGAGTACCATCGATCTATCGTATTTGTCTCTTCTTTTGCCAACACACCACTGTGTTGATTACTGTAGCTCTATAGAAGTGTTGAAGGTGGAGAGTGCCAGTCCTCCAACTTTGTCTTCGATATTGTGTTGGCTATTCTGGGTCTTTTGGCTCTCCATATAAACCTTAGCATCTGTTTGTCAATATCCACAAAGTGACTTATTGAGATTTTGATTGGAATTGGATTTATCAAAAATAAAATGTGTTGGGGCGCCTGGGTGGCTCAGTTGGTTAACATCCAACTCTTGATCTCAGTTCAGGTCTTGATCCCAGGGTCGTGTGTTGTTCAGGTCAGAATATCTTCTTGAGTACTGGATCCCATACTTTCCACTGATAAATGGATAAATTCTTCCCAGAAGAATGAGGAAATGCTTATTTCTTCATGAAGGACCCTTCCCTTCCTAGACAAGTAAAAGCCTTGGATCCTAGGATAGAAAACTAGTCTGTGTGGCCCAAATTTCTGTATTTCATTTGACATTAAGATAGTGACCAGTTATCCTAATTGAAAATTAAGAAAGTGACCAGCAACACACCTCAGCTTCGATTTCTTTACCTAGTGACCAGAGTCACCATTCTCATACCTCAATGCTCAAATGCTAGGGACCCAGGAAGCCAATGTTCTAAGACACCCTAATCCACACAGTGTGACTCAATCAGAGAAACACCTTCCAGGTTCCAGGAGGCAAATCTTCATGCTTTGGTTTTTATGGGTGGGTTTTTAAAATAAGCTATTTGAAGCACCCCCACCCCCTACTGAATGTAGCATTTGAAATAACAGCAGATTTAACAAGTGAGTCCCCAGAAATGGTCTTGTCTAGACTGTGATGTCAACTCTCCTTTTCTACCTGGCAGGCACTCAGCTTGTCAGGTAATAAGGTGACCTGGAGCAGCCCTCTCTTTTCCACCAGGCCAGCTTCTCGTTCCTGGCTCTTGGTTCCAGGAGGACCTGCCCGCTTTGCTTCCGTGCTCTCTGAGGGGCTCCTGTTGAAAATAGCCAGGGTTTTTGTGCTTCATGCAAACCCACAGGCTCATTTGCTCAAGCTTTCAAACTTGCAGGCCATTTAACAACCTGAACCATGAAGCCTGATGACCCAACTCTGGGTTGCAGGTGTCAACGAAGACTCACCCTCTCACCAGGGCCTCCTCTCCTGAAATTTCCTCTCCCCAGGACTAACACACCTCTTTGAAACATCAAGGTCAAAACTCTTTATCTCAACAGCCTGGCCTGAAAACCTTTCCCCATTCAAGCATCTTGCTCTATAAAACAGGACTAATAAATGCCCACAAGGCTGATGCTTTGGGTAATATGACCAGAAAGTGTTTGGAGTTCTTCAGAGGAAAAAGGATATTTAGGGGCTAAATTGTATTACAGTCAATGGAATAAGAACATAGTTTTTAAATTGCAAGATCTGGTGACAGTTTCTCCAGTGAAATTATGTGTTAGAGTGCACGAATTTCAATTACCAGGTCAAACATGGCCAAGCTGCTCTGTAGCAATTGATGGCAGGCTTCTGATGTAAGTTTTGTGATTTGATTTTATTAGTTTCTGGCATTGGATCCTGTATTTTGAGCAATTCCTATAAAATGTACTTGGGAGTTATTATTTTCCTTTAAAGAGTGAGATACTAAAACAAGTTTTAATAAAGTGTTTTGAAAAGACAACAGGCTAAAAAAAAAGCTGGGCAAAGATTCAAGCTGGTAATGAACTGAATGTGTCTCTAATTATGTTGCATTTACAAGTAATAGAATGAGGCAGGCTTGGCAATTACTTTTGAGTGAAATTGCGTGCCTGAAGGAAGAAAAAGCTTCCCTTAAAGTTAGGGAAAATGAAAAAAAGTGCCATATCATTACATTTTATCTTAAATATCTTTCACTCTAGACTTCCAAAGGTCTAATTGGTTCAAAAACAGATTCCCAATAAACATTTTATACAAGTGGAGGTTTTCTCAAACCTAAGTTTGGTTTTGATTTTTTTTTCTTTATAAAGCCTTGAGGTGTGGACATCTCCTTGTTGTGTCATCTTAATGCCCATGGATTTTCAAGGTGGCACCCCAAAGTAAAATTAGAAAGTGATTAGAAAGCGCTCAATAGGATTCTCACACACCACACTGAAAACTCAAGAGTTAAACGAATTTGAGTCTTCCAATAAAACAATTTAAGTGGATGTATAAATAATTCATTTGATGCCCACAGAACTGCCTCAGCATCATTTGTCTCTAATAAGCCAAATCCACAAATAAATAGGGTGCTGGCTGGCATTGGGCTCTTGTCTCTCACAGTGTGACTCTGAATCAAAACCCATCTTGACCAGAGGAACCGTCCATCATTTGAGCAGATTGCTCCAAGGATAACAGGGTGGAGCAGGGAAGCCGTGGGCTGTTACGGGGCTTGCATTCCTGGAATCACGCCATTCCGTCCCACACTCGTAGTCAACTCAGGTCCTGTGTCTGCAGGGGAAAGCCGACGTGCTGGGGGGCAGGACAATGGTGGGCCAGGACCCCTGAGGCCAACAGCTTTCTGCGGCAAGGGACTCATTCTCTGTTGTTTAAATGCACACTCTGTGGTCCTGAGAGCTTTTCATTTCATTCCCACATTACCACAGCAGGTAAGTATTATTATTCCCATCCCTGTTTTGTGGATAAGGATTTAGAAAAGTTCAGCATCTTATGCAGAGCCAGGCTTCAATTTAGGCTGTCTGGATTTCTGACTGCTGGCTTCTACAGGGAGACGTGGTGTCCTTCTCAGAGGCCCAAGTTCGTAGACGTGTTCTGAAAAGTTGATGGGCACGGATATCAAGTAGCTTCATGGGGAAACTGAGGTGCGGAGAATTCAGTGGCTCACTAGGATCACATACATGTTAAGTCCAGGGTGAATGGAGATCATTTTGGGGAGTCTGCCTCCCAGTCGCAACAGCCGCTTCACATGTGTGGGGCTTGTGTGTGACATTCACACGAGTGGCTTGGCCAGAGCCAGGCACCATAGTGGGGGATCCCTCCTTGCTCCGTCCCCAAGCACTTTCCTCCTGGGATTGAGCCTGCTTCCTCCTCTATCACCTGAAGGGAGATAGAGTCTCAAGACTTTTGCGTTCCATTTCATCACCCAAGTTCTATAGTCACCATAGCGGGGAAGGCTGCTCCGTTACGGAGTCGACCATACTTCATCCTTCTGGAATGCAGGGCTCCAGTGGTGTGACCCTGGTGGAAAGCTTACAGAGTGATAGCACTGCTTTGTCCACCCCCCCTCCACGTGTTATCGGCTGGCAGACATGACCGCCTCTCCCCCGTCCCCCACTCCCAACGATAAAAGGACTTGGGGAGGCTTCAGCTAAAGTATTATTGCTTTTCTCTAACTGCTCACTACCATCTTGGGTGAAATTTGTGCTTATATGTGAATGGCTCTATACTCCTTTATCCTTCCCCCGAGCCATTTCATCCACCAGATTATGAGTCCTTGAATCAGGAAGTGAGATTTTACCTTTAACGTCCTAGAAAATTGCTGTTATGATATGTCACAAGGATGAAACAAAGTCATTTTTACCTGAGGCTTTGATAACCCTTTTAGTCAGATGCTTTTGCATAAAGTATAATCCTGGGTGAATTGACTCTGCCAGGAGTTAATGCATTTAGCAACGGCGCATTATGGCAAATGCCACTGCCTGTCAGGTGTTTAACATCAGGATCATAAAGAACCTGTCTCTCCAAGTCAGCTTTATCTTTCATCTCTTCCCGGCAGATGGACACTTGCTTCTCTCTTTTCAGTCCGTGGATAAAAGACCAGAGGATTGCTTCAGGATTTGGACTTCTGTGTAGGACTAGATCAGCTCTGCAAGCCCTCAGACGTTCTTTATTTCCTTACCAAAACCCACCGTAATTTGTATTCTGATTCCAAAGACACCATTTTAGGTGACCTTTAGGATGACCCCTTAAAATCACCCACATGCCGGACAGAAGATCTGCATATATGCGGGGTCATTGTTCGTCTTTTGATATATTCAGCAGTCTGCATTCTAATGTTAATGTGCCCCAAATAGTTTTATTATATGTCATCATTCTTATCTTTGGCGTTCTGATGCTTGTTTTCTTTACTTTATCTGTTAAACAGAAGTATATTTCGTGTTCAAAGCGATACATCATAAAGGTAGAAAAAGGTGAACCCTTTGATATATGACAAGTCTCTCATAGCATGAAATAACTATTGTCTATTATTTTACTCCTGACGTTTTTATTTTTAAGGGAATTTCACTTGATTTGTTGTGCTGACACCTCTGATATGTTGTTTCCAGTGACCTTACATCCAAAATCAGTAGCGTGTGACATTTGATGGCCCAGATAAAAAACATTAATGGTGGAAGAGAGGGTTTATTTTCCTGGTCATAAATTAAGTTTAAATAACTCTGAATTTATTTTAAACTCTCCAGTACTTTTTACTGTCCAAGCAATAAATGTATTTATTACTGGGGGCCTACCTGGGTTTCCAACACAGAGCCCTTTGCTTGGCTGTTTTGATTCCTTTCCTTCTCCCTCCACGGAAAGCTCATCTTACCTGTAAGGAAAAACCATTCTCTAATTTCCACAAACAGGGATCAGAGAAAGGGCTGCTGCTGATCAGGGAAGTAAACAAAAGGCAGTTTTGTTGCCAATCAGCTTAAGAAAAGCAGGAGTTCATAAAATATTCACCGATGCAGGTAATCCAGTCCTGAACGAATTCTGTCTTGGAATTGGAAGTAGAGACACAGGCAGAAGCAGTCATGGTCTGAGCCCTCTGTAGCCTCGTGTGAAAGGTTTGTGTTTGATCCTGATTTAATTTTCATAGAAGTGGAAGCCCTTTTCCCCATTTTGATCTTTATAACTTTCCATCTTTATGTGTCTGTTTTTTGGTACTCACTCATTAGAGGTATCATAAAATTGTATGGAGAATTTCTCAGTTAAAAACATTTTATGATTTTAAATTTTTTATCTATATGTTTGAAAATTGCCTTGCAGATTTTTTTATCGAGATATAATTCACATATCATAAAATTCGCCACTTTAAGTTGTACAGTTCAGTGGTTTTTAGCATATTCCCAAGTGTATACCACTGTCTAATTCCAGCACATTTTCATCACCTGAAGAAGAACCCCCTGCACCTATTAGCAGTCACTCAGCCTTCCTCCTTTCCCCTGGTCTCTGCAACCACTAATCTACCTGCTGTCTCTATGGATTTTCCTATTCTGGACACCTCATATAAATGGAATCATACAATATGTGACCTTTGGAATATGGCTTATTTAGCATGTTTTCTTTTTTTTTCTTTTTTTTTTAAAGATTTTATTTATTTTTTTGACAGAGAGAGAGATAGCGAGAGCAGGAACACAAGCAGGGGAAGTGGGAGAGGGAGAGCAGGCTTCCCGCTGAGGAGGGAGCCCGATGTGGGACTCGATCCCAGGACTCTGGGATCATGACCTGAGCCAAAGGCAGACGCTTAACGACTGAGCCACCCAGGCGCCCCTATTTAGCATGTTTTCAAGGTTCATCCATGTTGTGGCTTGTATCAGTCCTTCATTCCTTTTTGGGACTGAATAATATCCCATTATATGGATATACCACATTTTGTTTATCCGTTCATCAGTGGATGGTTTTTCATTTAAAGAATTTCATTTGTATGTTCAAAACCTGCCTTATAATTAATTCCTCAAGTATTGCTCCTGTTTGGAATATTTTAAAAAGTTAGATTTTTGAGAAAGAATGCTATAAAGTATATGCTATTTTAATATCTTCAGTAATCACAATCCCACATCACTTATTGATTATGTATAAATTTGATCTTGCCACAAAATGGGAGAAAAGTAGAATTGAAGAAGCTCTTCCTTATATGAGCAGGGTAGTAAAACAATAAGTCATTCACTGAGTATAAATTCACATTTAAAGATCACGTGTGGTTCTGGAATATGTGGAATGCTGTCCCATCCTTATCTCCAGAGCCCCAACAAAATGCTTTGTACCTACAAGGCACTCAGAAAACAAAAACTTGATGAATGAAATCAAGTTTGAATGGAATTTGGTTTTATACTCTTTTGCTCTTTATGCACCGTAAGACAAAAAGAAGAGACCTACAAAAGTATTCTGATCATTGCCAGTTGGCTTCCCTTTACCATTTACATATAGGGAAGTACGCAGTTCATGCTTGTATGGCTTGATAAATGTCCACAGAGTGAAGACACCTGTGTGACCACCACCCAGGTCAAAAACCAGTCCCCCCCAGAAGCCCCTCAAGCTCTTCTGGTCAATAATCCCACCCTTCTGTCCAATAGCAACCTCTATCTTCACTTCTATCACCATAGGTGATTTTGAACTTTACGTAAATGCACATGACATTTACACTCGTGACATTTTCTTTTTTTTTCTTCCAAGATTTTATTTAAATTCAAGTTAGTTAACATAAAATGTAGTATTAGTTTCAGTGATTCAGTGATTTAGTGATTCATCACTTACATATAACACCCAGGGCTCATCACATCAAGTGCCCTCCTTAATGCCCATCACCCAGTTACCCCATCTCCCCACCCACCTCCCTCCAGCAACCCTCAGTTTGTTCTCTATAGTTAAGAGTCTCTTATGATTTGCCTCCCTCTCTGTTTTTATCTTATTTTATTTTTCCTCCCCTTCCCCTTTGTTCATCTGTTTTTTTCTTAAATTCCACATATGATACACTCATAACATTTTCAAAATAAGGATGAAAGGAAAAATTTGCAGACTTCTAATAAGGATATGCATGATATACAATCTTTAGATCCTAAGCAGCAAAGACTGAACTAATCTGAAGGACAAAAATGTAATGCCCATTTTCACTTCTGACTACACTGGATTTTCTTAAACATCTCTCATGCTTTCTTATTTTCATGCTTAGTTTCTGAGCATAGAAAAGTGTGAAGTAGGCCAAGTTTCTCCACTTCCTAACATCTTGGATTTTTCTACCTTCATCTCTTCCTTTTCCTCTCAATGACTTTTTCTTGGTCTGTTTGGGCCACTCATAGACAGGTAGGTAGCTTAAAAACAAGAAACATTTGTTTCTCACAGTTCTGGAAGCTGGAAAGTGCAAGATCAGGGGCCTGGCAGATTCTGCGTCCAGTGAGGGTCTGCTACTAGTTCCCAGACAGATGGTGGGTGGCCTTCTCATTGTGTCCTCACAGGGTGGAGGGAGCAAAGGAGGTTCTAAGTTCTCTTTTATAAGGGCACTAAGTCCATTCACAAGGAAGGACCCCTCACTCACAACCTAATCAATTCCTCAAAGCCCCACCTTTCAATACCATCACATTGGGGATTGATTCCAGCATATGAATTTGGGGGAAACACAAACGTTCATTCTATAGTAGACTCCTTCTTAGTTCCATTCCTCATAATTCATCATAAAGGCTGAACGAGTAAAACACCTAAGTATTCATCTCCCAGTATTTGAAAGATCTTAAATTCTCAGGGGACTGTGGAATTTGTGTTGGTGTTGCTGTGAGCCTGGGTGTCATGAGAACAGGGAGCTCAGAGGGGTGAGCATCTTTTTTTTAAGATTTTATTTATTTATTTGACAGAGGGAGACACAGCGAGAGAGGGAACACAAGCAGGGGGAGAGGGAGAGGGAGAAGCAGACTTCCCGCCAAGCAGGGAGCCCAATGTGGGGCTCGATCCCAGGACCCTGGGATCACAACATGAGCCGGAGGCAGACGCTTAACGACTGAGCCACCCAGGTGCCCAGAGGGGTGAGCATCTTGAGTTTGGCAAATCTTTTGACAAAGTGTATTGTGTTATCCTCAAGGACCAGAGGGAGAAGTGCGTGACTGGCAGAATAACAGCCTGACACTGAAGTGGGAAGTAAAACTAATTCACCAGATGACAGAATTGTGATGCAAAAAGGTCTTGACAGTCTGAAGTGATAGCTCCAAACTCCCTGAATTTAATGGCGATAAACATAAGGCTCTGTTATCAGGATAAATAACTAACCACACACCTACAGGATGAGAGAGGTTGACTAACATCCGTTCAGGTGTAAAAAAGTCCCAAGGATTTCAGGTGATTGTAAGGGCAACACGGTGTGGCTGCCAACATACTACTTTAATCATAAAGTCGTCCGGAACAAAAGAGGCCACTCTTCCTCTCTTTTTCTGCCATAGTCAGGGGCGTATTTTATTTGGCTTTGAGCATCACATTTAAAAAGGAAGATGGTAAAACTAGCAAGGGTTAAAGAAAGTGAGAAGGCAGTACATGAGGGGAAGCCTGGAGGATGTGAAGAATGACAGGAGGGTCTGGGCATCCTTAGTCCGAGGAGGTCTAGGGTTTTCTCACATCTGAAGGGAGGTGAGAGGTAGCATGGAGGGGAGCTGCTAACTTGGGTATGACCTTGGAAAGCATCTAAGTTTTGCAAGTTGTGAATGGGTTGTGACCAGATGATCACTAAGTTCATTCCAGAAAAAAAAAAAAAAAAAAGCTGTGAAGTTTATACCCCGTATAAACCAGAGATGTATGTGGTTCAGTCTTCGAGTAGTGTCCCACGCAAGAGCAGTTTAGCAGCCAGACTTAATTAAAATTCAATGCCATTAACTTTTCTCAAAGGACACTCTATTTACCCCTCACTCATTGCCATCCAGCAATCTGCCCTCTCTGCTGCCTTATTCCTTCTAAAAGCCCCCAGAAGAGAACTAACATTTGTCCAACACCTTGATACATGCCAGATCACTTTTACACGTAGCGTCTCATTTAATTTTCACAGGAACCATGTAAAAGATACATGTCAGTGGGGATGACCCTTTCGTGTGTGAGAGAAGGCCTCTATGTGTGAGAGAAGGCGCCCTTTGCCCCAGGTCACGGCTGGTCAGTGGAGCTCGGGATTCGAATGGGGGTCTTTCTCTCCCCCTGGGAGAAGCCTGACAGAGCCTCGCTGAGTTTGTCTGTAATCGGCCTGCTCTGTGTGCCGTGGCTGACAGATCTGGCTCCACGCTTCCCGCCTGGCTTTTGATCTAGGGACAGAGAATCAGGCCAACATGATGTGGCAGTGCTTTTTCTTTACTAAGAAAACGTGTCCCCTGTTCTCTAGTTTGCTCTTCCATGTCAGGGTTCCTGTGCTTCAGGCCTTCTCAGTGCAAAGTGCATGTGAGTCCTCATACTGGCCGAGAAACGCAGTGTGGAATGAGCGGACCCCAGGACAAGGGACTCCAGGTGACAATTTTGCATTGCCTTTAGACTGCTGCCAGCGCTAGATGCTTGGCCTGCCCCAGTTCACTGGCCTTTCGGGTACATGGCCCGCTCTTCAGTTTCACAAAGGCTGCTCCCATAGCCAACCAGAGACATGGGAGTCGTTCCCAGTAACTCCTACCATTGCAGATAAGGTGGCATGGTTCAGGGTTCTGACAGGAGGCTACATACGGGCCATGTTGGTCGTGGTCGAGTCAGGGGGCTGCACTTCTGCCTGAGGAAAGAAGCCTGGCTCTCCACACTCAGCGTCGAGTTCAGTGCGGCCCACAAACGGTTATCACACAAAGGAGTGAAGGAACGGACGCATGCTCGGTGTGGTGGGAACGGACGCATGCTCGGTGTGGTGCTCAGCTACCACCGGCAGCTGAGTCCCAGCTGTCAGGGAGGTAGGCCGCGCAAGCTGCTGCTTCCTGTCAGCCCGCATCTGTGGCACCTAGGGAGAGTTCTGATCTTTGAAAGTCAAGTAGGCGCCTTGTACAATACATAGCAATCAGATCCTCTTGGTGGTTAATGTAATTTATGAATGAAGCAAAGTTGGTCCCAATTTGTGCAAAGAAAGAAGAGAAAAAAGAGTTTGATTCTACAGACCAAATCTCATCAGAGTCATCCTGAGGAAAACGTTGAAAGTCTTTTAAGCGCAGCGCATATCTAGAAATCTGAAGAACCACATCCATTTCCTCGCACCCATTTGATCCAGAGGAGAAAAGCTGTGCAAAGCAAGAGTGGCAGAGGAAAATGGGTAATGGGACAAGAAAACCCTATACAGTAAGTAGAAAACGTCTGACGTATTTTTTAGCTTCTTTACGGAAGAGGGAGGTCGGGTCACTCCATCACGGTGAAAGGCGAAGCTTCCGGGAAGAAAGTTGACCTACCCGTGCTTGGGGGCTGAATCTGGAGCTGAGCACCGTGCCATCCTGTTCCGGTGGAGGAGTCTCTGCCATGCAGGAATGCAACATCTCACTAGTGTAGGGTACTGATAAGGATCCGATAAGCTCTTTCATCCATTACTGATGGATGCCTTCCAGAAGATCTCCACAGACATAAGACCTCAGCCAGTTATGTGAACCTCCCTCCCCGTGGTCTTCATCATTTACCCCAACACACCTTTACTGCCAGGAATTCATGCTCTATCAGGAATTCACGGATAGTTCTGATTTTTCTTGGAGGTTTTGGGGGGGTTGGAAAGTGAAGGAGGAGAATAGGAAGCCCTCGAGTTTGGTTATCTCTTGAATTTTCAGCAGGAACGCCTGATTGCTCACAGCCAGTAATGGTGAGCAAAAGGCTGTGAAAACCAGAAACCCCCACCCCAGCCCAGTTGAGACACACTCCCCCATCACCGACTAATTGATTAAGCAGAGATTCGTGAAGAGAATGATTTGATAAGGGTAATTTATAGAGATGGTATCTTTTGTCATCATCTGTCTTTGAAAACATAGAAGAAAACCGCTTTCAAGAGGACATAGCCCGACAACATGAGCAATGGCGGACGGAGCATCATCAGTTACAGCAGACTGCTCAATTTTGTACCTTTTCAGCCAGTCAAATATCCAATAACCACAAAGGGAGGTGGGGGGGAACCCGCATCTTCACTTTCTATGTTTTAAACTTTTCCAGCACTGGCTTATGAAAATATTTGGGGTTGTTCACTGCTCTGCTCTCTGTAGCATAAACATTTATTTAAATGGGGCTGTCTCTAGTAATGAAGAATGAAGGAAAAACAATGGTCTGATTTTGACAAATTAACTTGTGATTTGGAGAGTCAGTGAAGCAGGGAAGAGACATTCCTAACTATACTAATTAAATGAGCTTGCAACATTTATTTTAATGCAATGGAACCAGCCATATGAAGATGAACATTTTAATTTATTTTGCAGTGACATTATGAAAAATTTCACTGCTGCAGATTATCTACAAAAACAAATCTCATCAGCATCTAGGTTTGTGCAGGAAATTTCCATCTTTCACACGAGCCTGACCTTCCCCGGTGGAAGCAAGTGCAAATGAGCTAAGTTACTTGAAAAGTTTTTCTGAAGGTTGTCTTTCCACCTAGGCTGGGCTTTATGTTCAAATGACTTCTGTGCCAAACACATCCATTTTTCATGGTGTGGTGTAGATGAAAAATTCCGAATCCATTCTACGGGGAATGCAAATATAGCTCATTAGTTCGAAAACATTTTTCATGAAAGACTGCAGAGTACTTGCCAGCAGATGAGGCTGCATAGTTCCAGCCAAGAATGAACACCACATGTCCCACTAATTGTTTTTTAAAGTTGTTCCTTTCCTCTCTTGCACCCAGTAGCTATTGAAAATAGGGAACAATATGAAAAAATGGAGGGAGAGCCTAGCTTACTTTGACATTATTCTGCACTTGGTGTCTTGTCTTTTTTCTTTTTTTTCCTTCTCCCTATCTCTTTATATGCAGCCATATTCCAGAAGGAAAAGACACGGTCCTGTAGAAGACTGAAGCATTTCTGCTTTTCCTAGAGATGAACAGAGTGCACATTGGCTGGAGTGTCAACTGTTACCTGAGGGGGGTCGCTGGAGCCTTGTCCTACAGCACCACAGGCTCGGTGGGCTGAGGCAGCACCAGGCAGACACAATGGCCTCCTTCCAGAGAGGAGGTGGGTGGGCTGCTGGCTCGGGCCACCGCCGCAGCCAGCTTTAAGGAAGTCACACAGCCCAGAGATGTCTTCCTGACTGACATTCCCATTGGAGCTCTGCCAAGGAACCTCAGAGGAGAGCAGACCACCTCCTTTTCTGAGCCAGCACTGCTCGCTGGCCATTGCTGGAGGCCTGGTGGGCACAAACCCCTCTTGTTGGAGACTCTTTCCTTCGACCGCCACCCACCTATTGTTTCCCACCTGCGGGGCTTGAGATGGTCTAGCTGGACCACACTGTTCTGAGTGAACTTCGGTTCCCTGCGGGGCCTCTCTATGGCCTCAGTCTCTTCCCGCCAACTCAGCACACAGGCTGTGAATGAGAGGAGGCCACACCCTCCTGGAGTTCGGGCCAGTCCTCTTCAGGTATGGACTCAGCGCACACCAACGCCCTTCATGGGGTTTATATTCACCAGCCGGTACTGAGCTCTCCACTCTCCCAACCTTGTTCCCAGCCTTGCCAGCGCCTCCCAGCCTGGTTCCTTGCACCATCCCTTGGAGCTCTTCCCTCTGCCCTGAGCATAGAAAGCAGCTGAGAACCTGTTCCTCACTCCAGTGCATCCTTTGCCCTCGGCATTTATGGGGCTAGTGGCCACTGGCCTAGCAAACACACACAGCCTGAGGGTGGGTGGGGTCCACCTGGATAAGAAAGGTTTGTTTTCTCCACCCTGACCAGAGTAACTTCAGCAGGGTCTCAAACACCTATGCTGCCCACAAGCTTTGTGTAGTTACCTGGGCAGCTCCTTGGTTTCCTGAAGGACCCAGCACAGTGTCGATTCAGTCTAGGAGCAAGGTAGCCTGCTCTGCTCCCCCATTCGGCAGGTTGGCAGGTATCCACTGGAGAGGGTCATGTTGCTGAAACATGTTCTTTGGGATGGAAAGCAAGACCCTCACGGTATTATTCAGGAAGTAACCACATTATTGTTGTTTTCTCAATAGAGGACATTGCCTCCAGTTCAGCTCCTGTCATCTATTTGAGAAATGATGATTGTAAAAAAAGTCATGGTGCTCAAAAGAATAAATGCACAGTTTTCTCATGGCAGGGAATTATAAGCAAATCCATTGACAAGACAAGGTATTCCCGCTTCTCTCCTACCATCTCCTTGCAAAAGCCAAATAAACCAGTTGAAGATTAGGAACATTATAAATCACAGGGTAAGATGGGCTCACTTAGGGTTCTGTTAGGGCTCAACTGATAGCCCCATGGAGAATTCCGACAGCATTCTTTGAGATGATAGAATTGGGTTATCAGGACTGAGCATGAGACATATGAGTACGAGTCCTTAAAAACAGCTTAGAAATTGACCGTCTGCAGAGAGTATCCCCTGACCTTTCCCCTTTTAACGGCCCTCACTTCAGATCCCTGTTCCAGCCCAAGACAGCCTGGCACGGGGCAGGCGTTCAGTAAGTGTTTGTAAAAGGACAAGGTTAGATAATAATCTTTGAGCTGGGGGTTGGGGGGGAAGAGCATGCCCCAGTGAAAGTGGGCCTTGGCTGTAGGAACTCTTTGGAGGCTTCCAAACTCAGGAAGTATGGGTTCCCGTCTCGTCCAAAGCCAACCTACTGGCTAATAATTCCCGATGCTGGAGGCAGCACCACGTGGTGGCTCAGGCAGAGCCTCTGTCTGCCACTGAGCCAGTTCTAATCCTTGCCAACTCTGTTTCCTGGGGCAGGTTATACCCTATGTCTCAGTTTCCTTGTCAGTGAAATGGTGATGGCAGTAACAGTGCCTTCTTCATAGGGTTGCAGTGATGACTAACTAAGTTAAGCTACATAAAGCTCCGTTTCTCCATTGTCTTTGGAAAGACAATAAAAGATGAAATAAGGGGGCGCCTGGGTAGCTCAGTTGTTAAGCGTCTGCCTTTGGTTCAGGTCATGGTCCCAGGGTCCTGGGATCAAGCCCCACATCGGGCTCCCTGCTCCGCGGGAAGCCTGCCTCTCCCTCTCCCACTCCCCCTCCTTGTGTTCTCTCGCTGTCTCTCTGTCAAGTAAATAAATAAAATCTTAAAAAAAAAAAAGATGAAGTAAGAGATCTCATGCTCTCAAATACTTGCAACCTCAAAGGGAATCTTAATGGGCCCCTAGTCGACTCTTTTGTTGTACAGATGCGGGGCCCGGGTTCCTCAAATGGAAGCTGAGGGTCCCATAGCTAATGGGACAGCACAGGAGTCCTCAGCTCAGACTGTGAACTGTGCTGCAAAGTCTACAGACGCGCTCCAGTCCCACCTAGGCGGGGCCGCGAGAACACTGCTTAGTTGGCAGATTTTTATCAGAGCTCTGTACTTGATACCCTTTCGTGTTTCTGCTCAGGAGAATTTACAGTGGAGTTGGGAAGATGCAGATATCTGAGAATTAATGCAAATCTGGTCTACTGTGTTAGGAATGCAGCACAGCCTACGTATCGTAAGCACACAGCCTACGTATTGTAAGCACACAGGAGTCAGAATAAAGGGTGGCAGGGGGGCAGACTTCATTTGCACAAGTTCCCGAGGTGCTCACTTTCATAGAAGATGGCAGTAGTTGGCCTGGTCCCCAACCCCACTGCTCCCAGGGAAGAGGCACACTCTCCACAGTTCCCTCTGTTAGCGAGGCACAAAGTCAACTTAAATTACAACTTCTGTTACACCTTTATTTGCCTGTGATTAGACTGGCCTTCCTCCTGGGCTCCCACCAGTAGGAGGGGAGCATGAACTAAGTGTCCAATTCTGTTTACATGTGGTCTGCCTGACATAACAGTCCCATTACTAAAAATATGTTGTCTCTCAGAGACCACCGTCCTCTCCCACACCACCTTCTTCCCCTCTGAGGGTGTTCAAATATGTGGTGGGAGGGGGAGACCAACAAGGTCCCACTGAGCAGGGCAGACTGGAGCTTCTTGGGGTTGAGCTCCTGCCCTGTGTTCACCCGGGACCTGCTTGTTCCGTCAGCAATGGCAGCTCAAGTCTGTGGTTGGTGGAACCCCTAGTCATGTCCTTCTGCTCGGTCAGGGCTCTGCAACAGCCCCTGGCCCTGCCTCGGGGGTCCTTTCTGCACCCTTTGCTATAAGGTCACCTCATGTCCAGGGACACCCTCTGGCAAACTTTTCCCAGCCAGACCCTGAGCAGCCTCTAGGTCCTGCCCGTGCCACGGAGACCTCAAGAGATGACTTGGAAGTCAAACTGTAAGGTCTCTGTCTCCGTCTGCTTGGGTTGCCCTAACAGAATATTCTACGCTGGGTGACTTCAACAGCACACACTTATTTCTCATAGTTCCGGAGGCTGCAAGTCCCACCTCAAAGATCCCTCTCTCCAGTGTATCCGATGGGGGTGCAGGTGCTGACAGATCAGTTTGGTCAGAAGGGGCAGACTTTAGATTTACAGAGAGAGTTGGTGGGACCTCTGCAATCACTGTGTCCTCAGCCGGCCTCCTCTGTGTGTGCAGGTGTAGAAAAACCTCTCTCTCTCTCTCTCTCTCTCTTCTTTGAAGACCACCAATCCTATCAGATGATACCCCATCTTTATTACCTCAATTAACTTTAATTGCTTCCTAAAATTACTTCCCATCTCCAGATACGGTCACATTGGGGGTTAGGGTTTCAACATATGAACAAGCCGTGGGGGGCGGGGGGACCATGACGACATGATCCAGTCCAGAAGAGTCTCTGTCTGCCTCGCCACACTGAGAGGCCAAGTTCCCGGGGGGACTCTGACCATGGATCTCTTTCCAGAGTTCAAAATAGGGTAGAAGGGAGAGTGGCCTCTCTTGGCCCTCGATGTTGTCTAGTGCAGGAAAAATGATATGTATGTGGCTTGTAGATGAGGAAAAGAAGCGAAGGTGACATTTTTAACAGCAAAGCAGAACAGTTGAGACTTGAGAGGCCTGAGTCTTAATCTTTTAATGATTTTTTGTGTGACCCTAAAGTGACATAATCTCCCCTTGGGCTTCATCCCTGTTCCCTAACATAGGGGGCGTGTTGACCTGCCTCCTAAGGTGGTTGAAGGGAACCAGCAGAAGACGTAATTGCAGAAGCCTTTTCTGAAAACATGAAGATGTTTTTAGATGCTGTGAATAAAAATAATGCAGAAGAATATACCTCCTTTCAAAACGCATGACATCTGCAGAGGAAAGCATGAGCTCTAGTAACTGAACCTCAGTCCCCTGTGGCTTGTGGGGTTGCTAAGAGGGAAAATGAGGCTACCCATCCAGGGGGTGAAGGGAAAGCTTGGGGAAATCTGCCTAACTGAAGAGAGACGGATTCTATGAAATTCAGGACAACACAGAAAGCATTCTGTACAATCCTCCAGTGACAGTTTGTCAAAGAGAAGCAAATCCTTTAGGACATTCTCTTTAATATACTTTTAGTAAATGTTTTATTGTATTGGATTATGGGAATTAAGGGAATGAAGAATCCATACCGTATTTTTCAAAAGCAATATTTTTAGAATCACAAATTATATTGAAATTTTTATACCAAGAAAATAAAAACAAAGATCAGAAGAACTAAACAGCATTTATATATGTCTCTACAGAGATATATATGTATATTAGCAAATTGAAATATAGCAAATACACACAAAAACACCCACATAAAAGAGATGCAAATTATATTTTTGACACATTTTCAGCACAATCACCTAATACAATTTTCTTTTATAGGCAGAGGTAATAAATAGTGCAAATGTATATTTATGGTGTGTTTGACAAATGTATTTGCTTTGAGTCAGAGGGAAAAGCTCCAGTGGTTTTACTGTGGAAATGCTTCCCATCTACCTGGACTAAATTGCTCTTCTTTCTTCTGGATTTCTCACTGTGACTGAGTCTGAGGTGAGAACCACATTTTGGTCTCAGAGTTTGGTGCATGCTTGGAATAAAGATTTGGAGCATCCTTGAAAATCAAGATGTCATAGTATTTGTGTGTGTCGCTGTCTTGTCTCCTCTCTCCGACTCCATGCTCCTTGAGAGTGAGGACGATGCCTGTTCCTTCTGCACAAATCTTCCTGCCTCCGGAGCAGTAATTTGCACATAAGGGGTACCTCACCAGACTGTGTTTGTTATTATTCTGCCAGAGGGTTGGTGTGGTCTTCAGAGAAACAGGCATATGCTCTGTGCTCCGAGATGACCCTCCATGTCAGCATGTCCGAAAATCAGACTTACTCTTAATCCAAGAACGAGAGTATTTCCTTAGCCGATGAACTGAACTTCCAAAGATCCCTCTCTCCAGTGTATCCGATGGGGGTGCAGGTGCTGACAGATCAGTTTGGTCAGAAGGGGCAGACTTTAGATTAAACAAGCACAGAGCGGTACATCCTACAGGTCCAGGTGGGTAAGAAGCAAGCCCAGCAGTTCAACACTGGCAAGGAAGGGGCAGCTAGAGGGTAGGAGTAGAAAATGAGGTTCTGGGACCTTGGACTCTTAGCTAGAGAGCCCCTGCCCCACTCCAGGCTGCACTTGGGGAAGGCTGCCTCAGGCCTTGGGTGGGGATATTCCCAGGGAATGCTGTGGGTGAATTTGCCCTCAGAGCAAAGGATAAGGAACCACCCCAGGGCAGACGGAAAGGGGGTCAGAGGTAGGTAGGGACAGGGAGCCGTCATCAGATCCCAGTGGCGCTTGCCTTGGGGACAATGTCTGGAGAGAATACTGAGACAATGGTGGCTAATTTCATAACAAAGACTCAGCAGGTGAACAGTCCTTTCTCATGGATGCCTCGAAGCCAGAGGGCTCAGCCAACTTGCCAAGCTCTGAAAACAAGGGAACTTCAGAGAACCGAAAGACCATGAGGTACTGTCTGGCCTTTCCTCTGTGATTCCCTTTCTTAGTTCTGTGTCTGGTGAGGAGGGCCTCATTACGAAGGACCTGGTGTTTCCTTCTTTTATGTGTGTGGGTCTCTCACCAGGCCTGAAAAAGACCCAGACCACCCCCACCACGCTGCTGTGAGCAGATATATTTAAATTTCTTTAAGCTTGGGTGACATCTTCGGATGAGGAGCTCTAAGTACCAAGAATTATTGTTATTACTATGTAGTTACTGCCTAGCATGCAGCAAATTACCCTGCCCTGCTGTGTAAAAGATGGATCGTGGGATGGGGAAGTGCAGAAGGAGGAGAGGGGGCGAGATGTGGGGAGGACCAGAGTCAGAAGTACTCAAGAGGAGCGGGACTAGAGTGCCCCACGCGCGCGTTCTCCACCAGGCGCCCTCGGATGGCTGGGAGCAAGAAACCGTTTCTCTCCACTCAGCAAATGTAAGACACCATGAAGATTCCAGGACTGGAGGAGAAGCCTATCCCAGGGCCTGAAGTCATGGATTTGTATCCCAATTCCAACATGTACAACCGTGCCTTAGACAAACTAATGAGACTGTCTGGGTCTTGATTTGGGGCCCTCGGCACACAGAGAGCTCCGAACGGTTGTAGCAATTACTATTATTACGAGCACTGCTGCTATTTTCAGGCCTCGGTCCTGTTGTCAGGGATTTGCCGAAGGGCCCAGGACATAATCTGAAGCACTGCTTTCAAACAGAGTCAGGATTTCCCTGGAGGGGTCGCCAAAGAGATCCAGGAGAAATGAAAACCCATGGCCAGTGTGGAACCAGCGGAAGGGGTCCCACGATGCCTCCCAGAATTGCCAAGGACATCCAGTGGGTGGGTCTCAATTCAACCTAAAAACAGTTGCTGAGAGGTGACAGTCTTGCTAATAGACTCTGGGTTTCTGTTTATGGAAAAGCAGCCAATATGGCGTGCAATTGATCAATGAAGAATAAGATCAGTAACCCACATCTACCGGTCCACCAACAAATCCAGAGACTATTCTGGAAACCAATGCTGAGCACTGTGCATACAATTCCTCTCCAAGTTTTCAGGAGCCCATGTGGGGCGGGTGGGACTTCAGTGAGACTTCACACTGCATCCCTGCCTCACATCCACCACACGGGGCTGGGACAGCCTCTGCGGTTACAGTCACCTGACGAGCTTTGCCAGGCCTGGGGGAGTCTATTCTAAGAAGTACCAGACTTCTGCCCACAGAGAACTAATGACAGAGGAGGTAAGACAAAACCTCCAGGAAAATATGACTAATATAGTACAAAGCGAGAAGCCACTGGAGAGTCAGCCACTCAAGTTTGGATTCAGAGGGTCCTGTTCGCTCCAGTGGTCGGAGACAGCTTCACTGCTTCCTGGGAGATCATGGGGCAACTTAATATGAGAACATCAGATCTAAATGCAAATAGACACCCACCCCCCACACACATACAATAATACACTTAGGTGATATGCAGCTGCTGTCAAACCAAGGTAAAAAATGATCGTGTCTTAAAAACTAGTCGCTTGATTTACAAATGGGTTGGTGCTGGTGGTTGGATTCTTTTCCCACCCAATTGTTTGAAGTGATCTGATGATTTGGCGACATGTAACTAAAAGCCCCCCCCCCCCCGCTTCCAGGAATGGATCAATATGAATTAATTCAAAAGAACCGGCTTCACCCTGAGTAAAAGAAGCACAATACAGAAGTGGCAGGAACTGTTGGGCTGTTGGGTGTACAAGGCGCACCCCATCTCTCATTTCTCTCACATCTTTCCTTCTACTCATCCCCACCCTGGTCTGTTCCTGCAGGGTGGGACTTCCAGCACCGCGTATGGTAAATGGCCACCCGCCGGAAGGTTAATTGAAAGGTGTCCTTTCCATCTTCCCTCTTAAAGCCTCAAGAGTTATGTCTCAGACTCCTCTATTAAATTAATAAAACAAAACAAAATGCTTTTTAAAAAGTAAAGAATACCCAACTGAAGAGAACAGGCTGTGAGACGCCAAGCAATTTAAACTACACCGGGTCCATTTTATTGATTCTTTCCTATTTCAGGTTGACGCACACGGGACTCCCAGACGAAGAACTGGGTGCACCGCACGAATGTATGTGTGCCTGTTTTGGAAAGAGCCCATTTTGAAACCTGCTCCCTGCCATCATGCCAGACCTTCAGTGAATCAATTTAGATTTAGAAAAACAAACCAAACAATGCCTTGTCGTTATGTGGGAGAATTTCACTGGGGTGCAAAGTGGGGTTAGAGGGGTATAAACAACTCAGTCCCACTTATGATACAGGATTTTAGGGCCTGGGTAAGGTGCTCTGTGTCCCACATCTGCTTCCCAGATGGGGCAGGCAGAGCAGGGTTAGGGAGAAGTGGTGTGTGAGAAAGCAATGGGTTACTTTGAGTCTTTTTACTTAAAGTAATGAAAGAATAATTGCATTGTCTGCTGCATGAAAAGTTTTCAACAGATGACCTGGTTTTGTTCTTAAAAATAAATAAATAAATAAATAAGTACAGGAGGAGCGAACTCTACAACAAGCCAATGAGAGAAGCAAATGCTTTCTGTGGTTGGAGATGATTTTTAGGGAAAGTTGTCCATCGCACACGGTGACACATTCCCAACAGTCTCTCCCTCCCGCTCCTTCTCTCAGTTGGCTTTGAGGAAACACGCTTCCAAGTTTGAGAATTCATCTTGTCTGATTAATGATGTGTACATAGAGATTTCGGTCTCATCTTCCTTCTCCTGGTCTTTTTTATTCTGTTGTTTGCTGTGCTACAGCCCTGCGGATAGATGGTTCTGCGTGATAAATGTAAAGTTTGCATTAGCCATGTAACAGCAGGACAGCCTATTATCACTGTACATTTTCCATGGCTGTGCAAACCTCTGTAGGCTATTTTATTGCTAATAGATCCACAGAGAAACAGTAGTGATTTTACGACTCTTTTTAAAATGGAAATTCATGTTTGAGAAATACAACTGGGAGGAAACAGATGTAAACCACTTAAGCATTTGCAGAAAATTGAGATGCACACTCTTATTTACAGACCTACATAGCCTCCATCGCTTTATTTTCAAAATTAAAATAAGCAATCTGTTTACCATGGGAAATGAGGAACTGTAAACTTGTTGTTTTTCCTTTCACACGGCAATGGCCGCCATCGTTGGGCTTAATGGCAGAGCTGAAACAGGATGGCAATTTTTTCCCCCTTAGATTTTATTGTCTAGAACACATTCCCTCTGTAATCTGTGCAAGAGGTAGGCGAGTGGGAAAGATTTTAGTATAACTGTATGTCTGAACTCACATTATGTTTTAACAGCTAAAGTGATTACCACACACATTAGAAGGATTTTAACCAAGTACTTCACACCACCTGTAAATTGCTTAAAATATTGGGAGAGTCAACCAACCTCTACCAAAAAATGCTTTTATATGTTCCAACGCAAAAGCACAACCCATGCAAAAATATTTGTTCTTGACTTGTCCCAATCATCTGATATATTTGGGAATTGTGACAAATCTCACATTTTGGAGAGGAGCTGTAAATTGAAGTGTCACAGAACAGCACATCAATGAGATGTCTATGCGTTGGGTTTATCAGAGCAAGTTCCTTACGACATGTGGAGGTTCCTCTAATTTTTATTGTTTTTTTGTTTTGTTTTGTTTTAAGCTTTGGAACCACATTTTAAAAATTGTGGCAAAATAGACATAACATAAATTGTATCATTTTGGCCATTTCTATGGGTGCAATTCAGCGACATGAAGTACATACACGTGGCTGGGCAACCACCATCACCCTGCATCTCCAGAAATTTTTCATCTTCCCAAACAGAAACTGTACCCGTTAATCATCAGCTCTTTATCACCCTCCCCATGGCCCCTCGTAACTTCCGTTCTACTTTCTGTCACTACAAATGTGACTACTCTAGGTACCTCAGATAAGTGGAGTTATACAGTATTTGTCCTTTGTGTCGGGCTTATTTCACTCGGTATCATGTATTCAGGGTTCATCAGTGGTGTAGGATGTTATCAGAATGTCTCTCCTTTTCAAGGCTGAATAGTATTCCTTGTATATACATGCCACATTTTGTTATGCACTCATCTGATTTTAACACTGAGGACTATTCCCAGCACACCACGGGGATGGAGGTGACCTGCCTATTACTGAGCACTACAAAGCAGCCAGCCCCCAACAAGCCACAGAGAAGGAGAATGGCCCAGGACCAGATCTGCAAAGTGAGGCGGGGGGCCTCCTGTGACCCACACCTTCCTGGTCTCTGTGTAATTCCTGGCTGTTTGAATCTTTTGCTTTCATCCTAGATCTTTATTTTAAATGTGAAAGGAGGCTAAACCAAACCCTCTTAGAACTGAAATTCTTCTCAGAGACAAGTTATGATGCACCTCAGCCCAAGGTTAGAGAATATAACGTGTTCTCTATGCTCCTTTGCAACCTCAGTGCCTCCCCCAAGCCATCACTTGCGCCCCCTTGGAGGAGACATTGGGAAGACTGCCTGATCACAGCCCTTGGGTCACATCCAACAAGGCACAGCCACCAAGAGTCAGAATCTGAGCAGACCTATTCTTAGTGAAAACCATACTGTATGGAGATGGTATTGAGAATGTTCACAAACCGATTTGCCAGGCACTCCTCCCTCTTATACTGGAGGGACCAAACGGCCCTCTATTTACCTTGTTATCTCACCGCCCACGTGATGTATAGGAGCTTCTGTGTATGGCCCCCCGGTGACATAAGCTAATTGCAGACCTGTGTGGAGGAAGCTTCGTGGCTAACTACTATCACTGCCTGTGCAGTTACCAGTTTCCCATGGACTCACCCCTGCTCTCTGCATTGCCAGGTGCTGTTATGAACAAAGTGGGGGCTTTGCAGTACCTGCAAAATTAGCTCTGTCACCAGAGTATTACCCAACAATTAAATAACCTTGGGGGTTTGCTTAAACATCTTTGACATTTTACCAAGGGCAAACAGACATTCGTTGAAAGGAAATTTAATTATTGGAGAGATTCTTTGGCATTGACAAAATATTTTCGTATATATTTATTTATTCTACACAACAATAATCCTGTGAGGTTTTGAGGATAGCTCTTTCATCCCCACTTTATGGATGAGGTCAGGCTACTTGTCCATGGACTGCAAGCAAAGGTGCAGTTTCTTCGGAGATGAGCCCACCTTCGCTTCCCAGAAACGCCGGCTTCATCTCAACACCTTCTTGCTTTCTCTGCTGATGCCCTCTCCCCAAGAGCTCTCACCATTCACCCTGGGCTTAGCACCTCCGCAGCCATTGTCTCTCCTACTTTCCCCTTGCCTGCCTCAAAACTTGGCCTTCAACTTTTGACTTCACTCACTCCCACAACCATCTTTCCTGGAACAGAGAACACTTGGTCATGCCTCTCCTCAAGGTTCTGGAAGCTTCCAGGCTCAGGCCAACCTCCTCATCCTGGTAACAGTCTCCCAGAGAACTTGCATGCATTGGTGTGCCTTCACACAAAAGTGGAACACAGCTGCTGCTAAATCAACTTCCTTCACACTTGACACATTTTTCTGTTAGGCATTGCATCAAGATGCTTTTATTTTGTTTTGGGTTTCTTGTTTTGTTTTGGTTTTTGTTTGTTTAGTTTTTTTGTGTTTTTGTTGTTGTTGTTTTTTGGTTAGCAATTTGATTTGTCTTGTTCACGATCTTACGAATCATAATCTTTTCTTTCTTTAAATTCTCCCCATGCTCTCATTGCGTCTGCTCTAATTCACCCCCCCCACCATGCCTCATCCATACTCCCATAGTGGCCTGCCACTCTCAGAGATACTAATATTAATGCTAACACTTCTTGAGTGTTACCTAACTATCAGACATATGTTCTCTTAATTCATCCCTAAAATGACCCCATGAGATAAGCTTAATTGTTACTCCCATTTTACAGACGTGGAAACCGAGGCACAGAGAGATTAACTTGCTCAAAGTCACATAGCTAGTCAGTGAGGGGCAGGGGTCTGAACCCAGGCAGCCTGACTCCAGAGTACATTAGCTGCTACACTCCAGATAGCTCCCTGCAATTCGTCACCATCTGCCTCCCTCCCTGTCACACTACCTCCTTCTTGAAGAGAATGAATAGAGTACTTGACCTTGGCCTGCTAAGTGAAATAGTAATAAAGCTCTCCCAACTTTCCTGGCACGTTATTTTTTTTTTTTTTTCCTTTTGATGGCCTCCAGAACAAAGCCAATCTATCTGTCGATGAAGCTCAGGGACTGAATGACTTGCAGACGTGGTCCTGGGTTCCATTTCAGCTAACAGCCAGAAGGCTGACTGGCTGGGCACCTATTCTTCCCAGGGAAAGAGCATTCACACCATACATTGTCCCTCTGTCCCTCCTGTTTTCCTCTACCTTGCACAAAAGCTGCAGGGAGTAGTTCTCTTCTCTTCTAGCTCTCCTGGAAGATGAAAGCAGGCAAGCAGCCGACCCCAGCCCTTTCTCTGCCATTGGATTCCTGTGCCTCTCTCACCAGCATGGTCTGAAACTGCAGCTGTGTCTTGCTCCCCTTTCTAGCTGACTTGCCCCAAGTGCCACCATGGTGCCTCTGACCCAAACCAGGGGAATGATGGTCATCCCTCTGAATCTCCAAACTGATGCAGATTCAATACTATGGTATTCTAGGAATTTCTTTCTTTTTTCCATCCCCTGCAGGTTTTGCCCAACACTTATCCATTCATTTCCTCCCTCCCCAGGTTCCCCTCTATCTTAACAGCTGCTCCCAGATACATGGCTTCATTGAAAGCATGTTGAATCTCACAGCATCCTGTGAGATGGGGAGAGGTGAGTGCTTCTATCCCCAAGAGGTTCCTCTAAGGGAATCTGCTTCCCACTTACTCAACACGATAACTTCTTCTTCCAGGAAGCCTTCCTGGATCACCTTTCCTAGTCACTGGCTTTTCTGTGAACTCACAGCATCTACTTTCTGACTTCTGCATTCTGCAATTCATCCCATTTTGCCTCATGGCATTTCTTGTATTACTGTCATGAATTGTTATTAATGTCTCATATATTTATGCTTTCGTCTCCTCAACTAAATTTTAAGTTCCTTGAAGGGGTTTATACTTCTGGATATTCTTCATACTGCCTTGACTTCAATAATTTTGCTATTTGATTTAAACTCTGGTTGGATAGCGAAATACATTTTACTGAGTGCCCAAAGCAAGAGGATTAGGTGAGTCATTTTGAAATTCCGTGAGTTCTAGTTAATCATTTTCCCTTTTGCCAATTGGCATTCTATTTCTACATTAATGAATGAACGAAGGAGCCAACAGCAAGCAGGTTATCCTCTCCAGTTTATAATAAGAAATAAGAAAATATTTTTTAGCATGAAATTTATAAAAATATAAAATATAGAACAATTTCTTTATGGGCAGGAGTGTTATTTACTGGTTAAGAAGAGGCATGTTATGGGCTGAATTGTGTCCTCCCAAAATTCATATGCTGAAGTCCTAACCCCTAGTGCCCATGGTACATAACCATATTCAGAGAAAAGGTCTTTAAAGACATGATTAAGTTAAAATGAGGTGGTTAGGGTTGGCCCTAATCCAATATGAATGTGTCCTTATAAGAAGAGGCAATCTGGACAGCACAGAGAGAGACACAAGCTGAGAAGTGACCGTGTGAGGACACAGCAAGGAGGTGACCATCTGCAAACCAAGGCAAGAGGTCTCAGGAGAAACCACACCTGCTCACCCCTTGATCTTGGACTTCCAGCCTCCAGAACTATGAAAAAATAATATCTGTTGTTGCAGCCATGTGGTCTGTGATATTTTATTACGGCGGCCCGAGAAAACTAATACAATGCAGTTTGCACTCAAGTTTAGGATTACTTCTCTGTCATTTAGTCACCGACTGCATGCCTTGGGGCGTGTTATTTAACTTGTCTGTCCATTTCCTCATCTGTAAAGTGGGAATAGCAACACCTACGTCTCTGTGTTGGGAGGTGGTGGCCAGGGCTTTGGAGGTGAACGGTCCAGATTTGGAATCCAGGCTTTAGAGCTTATCAGCGGTGGCATCTTGGGAAACTTTCCTTCACAACCTACCTCGTGATGTTTTTATGAAGATTAGATGAGAGCTCTCACACAAATTCTCAGTCAATGTTGGCTTCTCTTTCTTATTAAGGGTAAGGAAGTCTTAGCCAACGGGTCTCAAATATGAGAGCATCCTACCAGGAGGTGACCATATCAGGTTGTTTTGGCCTGATGCTCTGAAATATTTAATTCCCCTAACTCCCTTTGTTGGGGATTCCACACTCACAACACAACCTTCTGACGGGCCTTCCCCAGGGCCCTGCCAAAGGCTATGGTGACCGAGTGTTCCAGTTCCTCTGACAATCACATTTCTTTCTTTTTTTAAATTAATTAATCTATTTATTTGACAGAGAGACAGCAAGAGAGGGAACACAAGCAGGGGGAGTGGGAGAGGGAGAAGCAGGCTTCCCGCTGAGCAGGGAGCCCAATGCAGGGCTCCATCCCAGGACCCTGGGACCATGACCCACGCCGAAGGCAGATGCTTAACGGCTGAGCCACCTGGGCGCCCCTGACAATTGTATTTCTCATTGTGACCCTGCCACTTACCAACTAGCTGGGGCAGTGACCAAACTTCTCTGTCTTCATTTTCTAATTTGCAGAAAGGGGACAATGTCAACGAGGTATCATGATGGGTTGAGAAGGATAAGTGGCAGTAGAAATAACACCAGCTAACAAATATGGAGCACTTCGTGTGGGGCAGGCACATGCTAAGTGCTTTGCAAACATGATCTCATTAAATGAGATATTGATAAGTCTTGGTATAGTACCCAGCACACTACAGACGCTCAATAAACAGTAGCCGGTAAATGCGCAAATAGGAGATTACTTCCCATGTAGCATATTTCCAGGGACAGAATATGTTGATTATGCCCAAGTATTCCAGGGCCTGTAACAGCTTTCTGAATATAAAATGGTACATTGGCATTCTGCTTCAATGCATCCATGTCAAAAATGTGGTTAACGTGTCCATTCCCAGGAAACAGATCACCTCTTGGTGTGCTGACAAAGTCAGATTTCTAATCTTAAGAGAAAAAAGGCTGAATTTTGAGTTGGAAGATGTACCAAGCTAATGAATATTTTGTCTTTTTTTGACCTGCTGATTTTGGTAAACTTTATTTTCAATGGGTCTGCTATAATCCCTTGTGTGAACTTAGCATCATTTACATACCGTTGCCCTATACTAACACATCTAAACTTAATCCTTTTTTGATAATTTTCATAAATGACACTACAAAGAACATGACTGTATGTGAGACTTTGTTTTTTTTTTTTTTTTTGTTTGTTTGTTTGTACTCTTGGAAATGTTTTCAAACCAGCTAAGTAATGCTAAGATGATGTCAATTATCAGGTTCACCCACCAGCCTGCCGTTAAAAGGCTCCGAGGCACAAAGCCAGCTCTCCTCTTTCTGGTACCTAGGGCCCATGGTAGTCCAACCAGTGGATGGCGGATGGGGCTGAGGTGGTCATAGGGCAACAGAGGCAGAGGGTTCAGGACCATTCCCTGGGATGCGCGATGAGTCACTGCCGAAGCAGTTGGCGGAAAACACGTCTCGTCCGCTAACTCTTTGCCCTGACCCTAATCGCCGGAGCTGGCCTTACAGACAGCATTTTGGAGTCGCCACCTTCAACAGCCATGTCTTAAGGGGGTGCGCGTGGGGCAATCAAGACTATTGAGAATGTAAGTTAAGGTTATTGCTTCCAGCCGCATACATTCCACTCGCAGGCTGATTAGTACACTGAAGAGCTCTCATTGACATTTTGTGGTTTAACATAAAGATTTCTTGTGCATAGCTCAGGAAAGAGAGACAGATTTTCAAACAGCTGTCTAATATCTCTGTCAACATAGAAATTAAATAGATTTAGGAACTTGAGAAAAACATACGCACATTTAATGCCCAGTAATGATCAATTCCAATTTCCAGTTGCAGAAATAGGAATTGTTTTCAGTGTGTTCTGTGGGTTATTCCAAATAAACATCTGGCATCATTTTATTCCTTTTTAATCATTTGAATGGTGATATTATAGGTCTATCTATTTATTTGTCCAGCTATAGAGCTGATGATACTATGAAGATATCAAAATGACTCCATGTCTCCATCATCTTTCAAATGAAAACATTACATCGTTTTAAAGCAACCATTTCACATTTAGCATATATCAACTTTGGATCACAAACTTCCACCAGCTTAGTAGCATTCTTTTTTTCTTTACCAGTGATAATGAAAGACAGAGAAACACTACCTTGCCTTCGGGGTCTGAAATGGGTTTGTGTTTGAAGGAGATCAACCCTTCGCTTTCCACCTTGTGGAGAGAGTGCACACAGAAGAATGATCCAAAACTCCAGACTGGGGTGTGATGTTCTTTTAGTTGACTTGTTAGTCTTAGCCAATCAGAGAGACAATCCTCATGTAGGCAGCTTGTACAGGGAGAGGAGAAGCTTTGCCTGATCTGGGTCCAAATCCCAGCTCTGCTCCATTCTAATTTTGTGACCTTGATCAACATGGTTCACTTCTCAGAGTCCCAAGTTCTTCATCATCAGTGCAGGTTAAAAATAACCCATTATTAGAGGAAATGCTGAATATGGAGCATCTCCATACACTGTATACAGTAGGTGCAGAAGAGATACCAGCCATCCTTATGGTGAGGACAAATCCAAAGCCACAGATCCCTCACCTCAGCCTACTCTGATAAAGGAGGCTGAACTGAGAAAATGGGCTGAACTGAATTAGGCTGTGTACCTGCAAAGGTAATACATTTATTTATCTGTTAATTGTTATAATAATAAGAGCAAAAGCAAATTAACTTGAGTCTGGAGGCCCAACCTATTCCTCTCTCAGAGGGGCTCCTCAAACAAATGAGCAGTCCAGCTCATGTTCGGGAAAAAAACCATAGGAATTCACAACTGCTGAGAGCAATAGAAACTAATCAAAATTATAGATCATTTTAATAAGAGGTCACTTTGGAACTCTGAGGACACTTTTAGTTATAGTTGATTTAGGCTAATGTGTGATTGTAAACAAAACATGTCTTCAGCCTTGGGCGCCTGGGTGGCTCAGTCGTTAAGCATCTGCCTTCGGCTCGGGTCACGATCCCAGGGTCCTGGGATCGAGCCCCGCATCGGGCTCCCTGCTCCGCGGGAAGCCTGCTTCTCCCTCTGCCACTCCCCCTGCTTGAGTTCCTGCTCTCGTTGTGTCTCTTTCTGTCAAATAAATAAATAAAATCTTTAAAAAAAAAACCATGTCTTCAGTCTTGAAGTCCTATAGCTTCTTTTGAGTAATTATGAGGGAGTACAGGAGTGCATTAAGTTACAGCTCACCATGATGATGCCGACGGATGCCAGTGTGCGTCTGGACCAATCAAAGGCGATACTACATTCAATAAAAGCTTGCCATAATGTAGTTTTTCTACTGCATTCGGTGTCTTGTCCCCTAGACAAGGGCTGTCCCCACATTCCTCAGCATCGGATGATATCCCAAATGCCATTTGCTTTACCCAAATCAAGTCCTTAAAAGTAGCAGTCCCATTTTCTGTACTCACAGTTGATACGGAATGTGGACAAAGAGCTTTGGATCCCAACTTGGTTCTCCCTTATCCTAATCATGTGACCAGCTCCCTTATCTGAGCAATGAGAGAAATTGTGGTAGGTGCCTCATGGGGGCAAGGAAACCTATGACATCGTTAATACCTATGATATATTTTGTCTAGTGCTTGGCACATCCTATAACTGCCCGCTGAAATGTTGGGGTCAATGGTGCTGCTTAGAGATGAGTTATATAGACTCTAAAAGAGAGGATAATGTGTAATTAGTTCTAGCTAAGCTAGATTTGCTTTAGGCTGAGGCTTCTCGAGGTAGATACGCCTTTTGAAAGAGCCACAGAAATCATGCTGGCCCACAAATTTGAGACCCAGAAATAAGTAGGAAGAGCTCAAAGAGTATTATTTGCTTTTCCTTTTACTTCCCTTTGAGACTGGTTTTCAAAAGAAGCCGCCTTCAAAGGAGCCCCTTTCCCCCACTGCCCTGAGGTAACACTGTTGTGTGTTTTGTGTTAATCATTCTCCTGCTTTACCTAAAGTTTTCTGCGTCTCTCTGAAAGATGTATTTTTAGATTTGCCTCCATTTGCTCTTTTTGCTCAACGTTATGTCTGTGAGACTCATCCATGCTGTTGTCCGTGGCCATCGTTTACTCACTTTCACTGCTGTACCCCTTGCTACAAATATACCGCAGTGTGTTCATCTAATCTATTGCTTACGGACATCTGCATTCTTTCCAGTCTTTTCTCCTATGAGCATTCTTACACATGTCTCCTGTAGCTGGCATGCAATAATTTTTCTAGGATCCTTATGATGAACAATTTTAGAACTTTACTGTATTCCATACCTATTGAGATGAACGTATGTTTTTTTCTCCTTTAATCTCTTGATGGGGTAAATTAAAGTAATAATTTTTCTTAATATCGAACCATTGGTGAATTTCTGGAGTAAACTCTACTCGATCTCTTATTTGTTAAAGAATTTGTTTTACTTTTATTTTATTTAGTATTTATAGATCATGATCTGTCTTTATCTAGATTGGATATCAAGATTATACCAGCCTCAATAAATTACTTAAAAAGTCTTTCCCTCCCTCCCTTCCTTCCTCCCTCCCTCCCTTCCTTCCTTCCTCTTTCTTTTCGTATTTTTTTTAATGCTCTGAGAAAAGCTTGTATAACATAGCAATCATTTATTTCTTGAAAGTTTGGTGGACCTGGAGTTTTCCTTGTGAGGACATTTTAACGGTTATTTAATTAGATTTCCTCCTTTATCAAAAATAGTTTGGTCAGGTATATTTTTCTAGAAATTTGTCCACCTTATGTATGTTTTCAAATGTGTAGGCACAGAATTGTCTAAAATATTCTCTTAGGTCTGCTATACCTATAGCTTATTCCTTTTTCTCGTTCTTAACTTTGTTAATTTGCATCTCTCTCTTTTCGAGATGAGTCTTGCCAGGGGTTTGCCCACATTGTTAGTCTTTGTGAAGAACCACTTTTTAGTGTGGTTAGCCCTCTCTGGAGTATCTCTGTTGTTCTTATATCATTAATTTCTGCTCTTTAATAGTCCTTGTCTTCTACTTTGAGTTTATTGTACTGTTATTTTTCTAATTTCTTATATCATTAATTTTTTAAATTAAATTAAATTTTTTTATTTTATTGTTATGTTAATCACCATACATTACGTCATTAGTTTTTGATGTAGTGTTCCATGATTCATTTTAAGCCTTTCTTTTCTCTAATGTGTGTTTATCTCTATGAAACTACCACTTTCACTGCATCCCACAAGATTTTAAAAAATTAAACCCTTGATGGGGCACCTGGGTGGCGCAGTCAGTTGAGCTTCCGACTCTTGGTTTCAGCTCAGGTCAGATCTCAGGGTGGTGGGATCAAGCCCTGCGTTGGGCTCTGCACATAGCAGGGAGCGTGCTTGAGATTCTCTCTCTCCCTCTGCCCCTCCTCCTGCTGTCTCTTTCTCAAATAAATAAACAAATCTTAAAAAAAATTAAACCCTTTATTTTGAGATGATTATAGATTCACATACAGTTGTAAGAAATAATTCAGAAAGAGAACACCTCTACCCTTTGCCCAGTTTCCTCAGTGGTAACATCTTATAGCACCATATCACAACCAGGATATCAACATTGACACAGCCAAGGCACAGAACATTTCTAACCCTGCAGGGGTCCTTCATGTGGCCCTTCTCATGGCCACTCTCGTTTCCTTCCTGCCCCCACCATCTCCTTAACTCCTGGCAACAACTAATCTGTTGTCCATTTGTTTAATTTTGTACTCTCAAGAATGTTATATAAGTGGAATTACATAGCATGTAACCTTTGGGGATTAGCTTTTTCACTTATAACTCTCTGAAGATGTATCTAGACTATTGGATGTATCCATAATCAAGACTTGTCCTTTTTTGTTGCTGAATAAGATTCCATTGTATGGATGTCCCAAGTTTGTTCCACCATTGACCCATTGAAAGATATTTGGGTTGTTTCTTTTTTGGCCATTACCAATGAAGCTGTCGTGAACGTTGGTGTACAGGTTTTGCGTGAACATAGTTTTCATTTCCCTGGGATAAATGCCCAGGACTGCAATTGTTGGGTCACATGGTTGTTGCATGTTTAGTTTTTTGAAGAAATTGCCAAACTGTTTTTTGAAGTGGCTGTTGTACATTTTACATTCCTACCAGCAATGTATGCGTGATCCAGTTTCTCTGCATCCTCATCAGCATTTGATGTGGTCGCTAATTTTTTTTTAACTTTAGCCTTTCTGATAGGATTGTAATGATAACTCATTGTGGTTTTAATTTGCATTTCCCTAGATTAATGATGTTAAATGTCTTTTCGTGTGCTTATTTTCCATCTGCATATCTTATTCAGTAAAATATCTCTTCACTTCATTTGCTCATGTTCTAATTGATTAGTTTGATTTTTGCTGTTGAGCTTTGAGAGCCCTTTATATATTCTAGATACTACTAGTTCTTCATTCTACAAGTTTGATTAATAATATTTCTCTTATTTATTTATTTTTTAAGATTATTTATTTACTTATTTGACAGAGAGAGAGAACACAAGCAGGAGGAGTGGCAGGCAGAGGGAGAAGGAGAAGCAGGTTCCCCGCTGAGCAGGGAGCCCCACACGGGGCTTGATCCCAGGACCCTGGGATCATGACCTGAGCCGAAGACAGGTGCTCAACTGACTGAGCCACCCAGGCGCCCCTCTATTTTTTATTTTTTTCATTTTGAGCATCTTCTCATTTTCACCAAGAAGCATGAGTAACCATAGGTACTTTAAAGCATATTCCTTAAATGTCCAAAACAAATGGATTTTTAGAAATTATCTTTTTGTAATTTATTCATAATTTAATTTCATTGTTGTCAGTAAATACGACTGGACACATACCAATCATTTGAAATTTGTCAACACTTGCTTTTGGCTTAATAGATGGTTAAATTACATCATTGTTTTCTGTGTGCTTGAAAATAACCTCTATTCGGGGCGCCTGGGTGGCTCAGTCTTTAAGCATCTGCCTTCGGCTCAGGTCATGATCCCAGGGTCCTGGGATCAAGTCCCACATCGGGCTCCCTGCTCAGCAGGAAGCCTGCTTCTCCCTCTCCCACTCCCCCTGCTTGTGTTCCCTCTCTCCCTGTCTCTCTCTCTCTGTCAAATTAATAAATAAAATCTTAAAAAAAATAAAAATAAAAAATAAAAGATATTTAAAAAAAGAAAATAACCTCTATTCTCTGGTTATTAGAAATACTATTGATGTACGCTCATTAGATTAATCTTACGATGTCCAATTTTTCTATATTCTTACTTTTTTTCTCTTCTTAATTTATCAACCACTGAATGCCTCCCTCGATGACAGCTTGTCATTTCTTCTTATATTCTGTCAATTCCAAGAATCCACCTTAAGATGTAATACAGGATGTGTCATTTCTTCTTCTTCATCCTTCCTTCATCCTGCATCCTGAAATGCAGATGCTGCCATCTTGGACCTAGGGCTCAAATCATCCTGATATGGAACAATGAGACGGAAAAAGTCTAAATTTCTGATAGGAGGGAATGCCTCGGACACCAACCTATAGGAGAAAAAAAGTAAATTTCTATGTTGTTTAAGCCACTGTCATATGGAGTTTTCTGTTACTTGTAGTCAAATCCATTTCACAATGAATAGACCTGTTGAATTTTTTTCTTTTGTTTTGAAATTTCCATTTCTTACATTTTATGGAAATTGACTATAAACACAACTTGGCTGGAGGTTTGTTTTTTTTTTTTTTTTTTTTTTGCTGTTGTTATATGTTCTCTTTTAGTTCAAATCTGATTTGACGGCCTTAGACTCTTAACTGAAAAGTTTAGTCCATTTCCATGAGTGTAACTATCAATATATTTAGTAAGAATTTTATGTATGTGTTTATTTATATCCTGCCTCAGTCCACTGAGGTTTTTAAGACCACTTACAGAGATATAAGCCTTATGTAAGATAAAATAAAATAGAAAATAGCAAGGGGAATTGAGAAAAAGCAAACTGCATTAATTAATTAATTCTCATTCTCATTTTTATTAATCAAAGACATGAAATTGCCAGTGAGAACTTTTGATTAGCACATGACAACCCGAATTATGCTTATGAAACTCTACCAGAATCACAAAATAAGATAAAGATAGCATAATGAATTCAAATATATTAATAATCACACTCAATGGAAATTGACTAAACTTTCTAGTTAAGAGACCAAGACCATGAAAAATAAGCTTCTTTTTTGGCCTGTATGCCTTATTCAAATTCCATTACACTTTTGGAAATGTTATAAATATCCCCAGGGGCCCATTCTGACCTTCACTTACCACAAATGGGGAATACT
The DNA here is from genome assembly GCF_037043125.1 of Eumetopias jubatus. NCBI lineage: Eukaryota > Metazoa > Chordata > Mammalia > Carnivora > Otariidae > Eumetopias > Eumetopias jubatus. The sequence goes on along the minus strand of NW_028274820.1, from coordinate 59,511,548 downwards.
TATCCTGACTTCCACTTGCAATCTCGAAAAATTCATGGTTCTCCCATCCCTCCCACTTCTGCATAGACTGCTCTCCACTTGACAAAACTTTTCTTGTCTTCATGTCTCAGCCTAAGTATCACCTTCTTCTGGATGCCTTTCCTGGCCAGGCCCTGAACTCGAGCAGAGAGCCTCTATGCTGGGCTGCTATCACACTCTGGCAGGGCTTTTCAGAGCTGCTGTCTCCTCATGTGGTCATCTATTTCCCTGTTTACCCCCCAGTAAACTTTTGAACCCACTGAAGGTGGGCTCTGTGCCCACCTCCAGGGTCCAGAGCAGCACCTGGCACAGACAGGAATGAACAATAAGTGATTATTTGCTGGATGGATGAATGGATGGTTGGATGGGTGAACTGAAGATGTCAAGGCCACTGTAACTGATGTCCAGAGGATGTAACTAATACCAGTATTCCAGGTTACTGGTTAATGTCTGCCCTTCTCCCATAACCTTGAATAGTATTTCCAATGGTAAGTCCCACTGACTGGCTCTAACTCCCTAAACTGAAGAGAAACTGGTCACCTTTGGTGGGTGGACTTTAAGATGGCCCCCAATAATCCCTGCCTGTGATCATCCATGGCCTCATGTAATTCCTTGAGCATGAACTCTCTTCTAAAAAATAGAATATGACAGAACTGATAAGATGTTACTCTGAATATTAGGAGGACTATGACTTCTGTCTTGGTTCTCTCTCTTCTTCAATACTCACTCTAGTGAAAGTAAGCTGCTATATTGTGGCTGGCGCTGGAGAGAGACCCATGTGATGTTGTGAGGCACAGAGGCACTTCAGGACAACAGCCTGCAAGGAGCTGATGCCAGATGACAACCATGTGCAGGAGCTTGGAGGCAAATCCTTTAGCACAAGGTAAATTGTGGGGTGACTGATTCCCTGACCAACTGTAGCCCTTGACAACACCTCATGAGAGACCTTGAGGGAGAGGCACACAGTTAAGCCACTCCTGGCTTCCTGACCCACAGAAAGCGTGAGGTAATAAATGTTTGTTGTTCCAGCTGCCACATTTTGAGGTAATTGGTTATGCAGTAATAGATAATATGCCACCATTGAGTGGGACCTCTAAGGTGCAAGGCTCTGTGCTAATCCCATTCACCCATGATCTTGTTTTGTTTTGGTGTGTATCTTCATCTCCTGAGAAATGGGTAAAAACACACTCATATAGATTTAGGAGGCTTAGAGAAGGGTTCAGTTATCTATACTTTTATTAAGTCCCGAGAAGATTATGACACACGCCAAGTGTAAGAATCAGTGCACTTGTCTTCTGGGGTCATCCGCTCCTTCCTCCTTGGCAAGGTAGGGAAGGGCAGAGGGGCGTGAAACTGCCCCACCGGGGGCGGGGAGGGTTCTCTAGCATTAGGCTGGTGGGTGATGACTGTCATCCATGCCTACAAGGGGCACCAAAACTAGAGAAGAGAGCAGAACAGCAAGCTTGAGTGGACAGCTTGAGTTCATGAAGCTGTCAAAGAATTGCTCAACCTGTTGCCAACACCAAAGAGGACATGATTAGGAAGCTGAGCATCCACTGGGAAGCTGAGAAGCAAGAGCAGTGGGTCAAGGGGAGAGGCTAGGGCCATTGTGAGGGTCCAGCATTGTCTTCTACTTGTGGTGGCACAGTGGGGCAGCTGTACCTTAAGCACCAGCATTATCCGACAATTGGAGCAGACTGAATTCATCTGTGATTTTCCAGGAGTTATGGACTGAGAAACTGATCTTTGGCACAGAGGGGCTGCAAGCGCATAGCCACTTGACCTGCTCTTGGGTTGGCCAGCTCCTGAAGGGATTGCTGCTCTGTGGAGGCGAGACGCCAGGACCCTGAGAACAGAAGGCCAAGGTTGGAATCCCACCCCTGTGTGACCTTGGACAGGTCAAAGTCATCTCCCCAAGACTCAATTTCCAAATGTAAAGAGGAATAATGCTTACCTCATAGTTTTATAGGAACTAACAGAGAATACCTAGTTGAAGTCTGCATTTAGTCAATGCTGGTAAGTTTGGGAGCAGTCTCCTTGTGGTTTTGTTTTTTATGCTTGTGATTGATCATCCAGCAGAGTGCTTTCCTACAGTTAGTACTCAAAAAATGCCTGTGGAATGAACAGATTCCTTAAACAAACAAACAAATAAATAAACAAATGTAATGTAGTAAAAGTAATGCAATTCATTGGTATACAGCAGGTTTATCCTGTCTCTCAAACTGAGCCCTGCTTAGCCATGGTGAGATTTTGAGGTAACTAGATAAATAACAATCATGAGGACTGCCTAATAAAAAAAAAAAAAAACAGAAACGAATGAATCGTTGAAACCAAACTACTGTGTGAACACTGAATCACGGGGTGCTACATGTCCACCAAAAGAATGGTGCCAAGTATTTATATTTGCTATTAAAATTCAAATATTTAGTTATATCCAATATCTGGATATCCAGTCAGGTTAGTCAAAAGACTCATGATTGACTGAACTTTTTATTTTAATTGAGTCTCTTTTGAGATTGTGCAGCCTGAGACACTCTTGAGGACACAAAGAAGGAGAAATTTAAAGAGGAGCCATCCCCATGAGCCTTGGGCTGCCTCATGAGTCCAGGCTGCAAACAGAACTTCGATGTCACCATAGCCACTGCGAGTTCACAATGAAGGAATCATTTCAGAGTCTCTTATTTTTAGATTCCATCATAATGAAATATGGCTTTGAAGTTTTCCAAGACCTTTATCTCATAGTTTTTAGTTGAGAATTGCATTATCACTTAAATATATAATCTTCTTGGGGCTGTAAAGTCCAGCTGGTGGCCAATTACATTTTAATCTATTTAATGAAATTTCCTCATAAAATATCTGATCAATGAATATTTGTGTTGTGTATGCTTTATACTAATACATGGTGACAGAAATGCCTAGTCAGAGGTACATGTGTGCTTATGTACATCAAACTGTGTAGGCTCCTGCATCTTATAGATTTATAACTAATCTGCTTTCAATGTTTTCTGCATCTTTCAGGCAAAATCCCTCGTTCAGTTTAAATTTCTAATACTAAAATTTATATCTAGATGTTAGTCACCAAATAGAAATTAGTTACCCACCGCTAAGTATTTTACATGCAGATTTTATAGAGTTGCCCTAAACCAACCATTGCAAATCTATGGTGTGCCAATTTGTTACCTTTTTTTTTTTTTAGTATATTAACTGCAGAATCATAAAATAAAAGAGGTGAGAATTTCTCACCCTAATCAACCCATCAAATGCAGCAGTTCAAAAGGTGCAGGAGTTCCACTAGCTACCCAGAGGAATCTGAGCATTTCCCTCCTTCGTATACTACTTTTGTGCAATGTTTTTCTCTAACCCCAGGAAGGGAGGCTTAAGTAAATAATGAATAAACATGTCTCATTGAAGTGACTTTGACATTTCATCTAAGTTTACATGTTAATTAAGATAAGATTGTTCTAGTCCCCCAAAAGGGTTTTTTTTTCCCTTTGAGCAACTAGACTGAAATATAGTATAAAAGTGTATGAACACTCTGTTAAATGCACAGATTTAACCCCGCTGTTTTGCTCCTAATCATTATTAATTGCCTCCAATGGTGGACATTAATTTCCCTATTGCAGCAACATGCATCTTGAGCTTGGGCATATCCTAATACATCAAACAGGACAGGTGATATAATTCAGTTGGTCACAGCTGGAAAGGAGACAGCCACCCACATGCAGGGAGTCTGTCAACCTTAGTTACACTGCAGACACCACCACAGCCTCTGAAATAACATTGTACATTTATCTCTGGGGGTAACTTTACAAGAAGTATGGCCGCTTGGTTCATCGTATTTAATCCGTTATTGTGTTAGCAGCCACAAGAATGAAACAGTTGAAACTCAAAACTCTGAATTTGTTTCTAGTTGTTGAAGGGGAATAGCAGAGACATATGGTCGGACTCCCAGTGCAGATAAAGTGATAAGTGCTTGGTTCAGTGTAGTGTATATTTAAGATAGATGTCACCATTGGATTTAGAGTGAGTCACCAATAACGTTTACTATGATGAGACTTCAGGGTCCTGCCTTGTTCTGGGGACCTTAAGGAGATCTTGACAAGTTGCCCATAGTACCTTGTGTTTATACATGACCGGATCTTTGGAACAGAGTTAATAGCTTTGTTATCCTTGAAGGTTAGCTCAAAGCTCCTTCGTGGTAACACGGAAAACAGAGGTAGGGCGGGTGTTAGTCTTCAACAGTGTGGCTAAGAGAAGTGACGATGCTGGTACTGAGTGTGAGGCAATATCAAAGCTATGACACGGACTCCAAACCCAAATTTTGGCTTCTGAGCCTGGCTCTCCCTGGCAAAGGGACTTCTTCTTCCACTGTAGGAATCATTCTAGGGTAGAGAAATGCAAATCAAAACCACAGTGAGATATCACCTCACACCCATTAGGGTGGTCACTATCAAAAGAACAGAACATAAGCATTGGCAAAGATGTGGAGAAATTAGAACCCCTGAGCACTGTTGGTGGGAATGCAAAATGGTGCAACTGCTATGGAGAACAGTATAGTGGTTCCTTAAAAAATTGAAAAGAAAACTACCATATGATCCAGCAATTCCACTTCTGGGTGTATATCCAAAAGAATTGAAAGCAGAATCTCAAAGAGATATTTGTACGTCCATGTTCCAGGCGTTACTCACAATAGCCCAGAGCTGGAAGCAACCCAGATATCCACTGACAGATGAATAAAGAAAACGTAGTACATACATGTGGTGGAATACTACAAAGCCTTAAAAAGGAAGGGAATGTTGTCACATGCTACAACATGGATGAACCTCGAAGACATTCTAAGCAAAATAAGCCAGACGCAGAAGGACAGATGCTGTACGATTCCATTCATATGAAGTATCTAGAGTAGTCAAAATCATAGACACAGGAAGTACAAAGGACTGGGGGGAGGAGAGCAGGGGAAGTGGAAATTAGAGTCCAGTGGGCACAGAGTTTCAGTTTTGTAAGATGAAAAAGTTATACAGATCTATTGCACAACGTGTGAATATACTTACTACTGAACTGTACACTTAAAAATGGTTAAGATGATAAATGTAATGTGGTATGGTTTTTGCCACAATTAAAAAAATATACAGAGATAGATATATAAATAGAAAAGTCTAGAGGAATACCCCGCATGATATTAATAGTGAGTATTAGAATTACAGGTGATATTTTCTAATTTTTTTCCTTCTCATATTCCTACATTTGTCATTTTTCTCCATAGTGATATATATTGGAATTCTGTCCAGAAGTTACTTTGTCAGAGTAACTACATTTTATAAAAATAGCCCAAAGCCCATGGATGTCTTGCCCAAAGACAGTCAGCCGCAAAAGCAGGAGGACAGCGGAGTCATTTGCTCACCCAGTGAGGCAGGCAAAGACACAAGCCCTTCTCTCTCGCTCCACACTCATGGACCCCGATTATTCTACAGGATTCACTGGGCCTTCTCTACCAAAGTTGTCCTTGGGATTTTCCCCACCACCACTTGCTCCCCCACAGCCCGAAGTCAGTCCAGTAACACCTGCCAGTGGGATACAGCTCCTCAGGACACCTCCTTCCACCTGACCTTTTGCATTTATCATATGCTGTCTTGTCTAATAGTTCTATGAGGACCTGTTTTCTCTTTCTCATTAGACTAGAGACACTTTGAGGTCAAGACCCACCTTTGTCGCCTTTGTGTATCCCCAGACACAATGTCTCCTCACAGTGACCCCCCGGAAGAGATAGCTGCTGAATGAGTGACAATGAATGAGTGAGTGACTAAGTGAATGAATGAATGGCGTGATCACTGAACTCTCAGTGAGCACATCAACAAATCAAGTCAGCCAGGACATTTTTCTCATGAGTTCTGGGTTGGTTCTTATTTTCTCCAAAACAGCAATTCTTATCCTCAAGACTTCTTTGTGATCAGTCCAAGTTTTATTCCTTGCACTTAGTAAAAATTATAATTATAGTAAGAATTATAGTTTTTATAACCATGTTATTTCCTTTCTGTATTTTAAATTATGTGAATCTATTTTTACTTCAGTAAGGGCGAATTTTCATTATCTAAATTTGCTTTAACATTGATCTCAGATATTTCCTACCAAGACAGGATACATGTATTACAAAATGGTCCTATTCTATCGGATGTCTCCAACTTGTTCTCTAGGGGAAAAGTTACAGGTGGGTGCTATTTTGTGTATTAGAGATGCCTCTTTGTGTAAATAAACTTTTCGTAAGTCAAATTATAGTCTGGCTGTCATAGGGGCGCCACAGATCCAATGGAACTTTCCAGAAGGGTTCTTTAAAACAAGATTTGCAAAGCAAGTAACCAGCCATCATTTATACAATTTGTAAATTTTGCGGTATCAGCTTTTCTAGAAGTGTAGCACGAGGTTATATTTATCCATTTTATCATCCGGTTAAAAAAAAAAAATGTAGCAAAATACCTTCAGCCTCTACACGGAAGGCATACAAAAGTCAAACCGCTACGAAGAATCAGGACTTCATCAGACAAATGTCAGGCTGGTCATGGCCGTGACTCCTGCCTTGCTTTCATCCCCCTGCTTTTCCAGAGGTGATTCCTGCAAGAGCCAGGCCTCCAGAACAGTTGTTGCTTTCTCTCTCCTTCTGCTTTCTCTTCGAAGAACCTTAGTTCCCTTGGAAAGCCGGCCTTGAGTTCGGGCGTCAGTTTTCACTAGAGGGCCTGGCTGGGCTTGTGCACCAGGCCCGCCCCGCAGGATTTGTTGTCCCCCGCCCGGCGGCAGGCGGCGTGGCCCACCCTGCGTGGACTGTTGTCCCGCTCACGCGGAGGTAGGTTTTGCAGGCCACCGGGCGACGAAGGGCTTCTGATGGCAGGCAGGCCGCAGGCGGCCAGCACCATCTCAAACCCGGGGCTCCGCCGCGGTTGCTGTCAGGGCCTCGAGCGTGACGTTCTCGTTATGTAGGCAGAAAGTGTGCTTGGGTGAAACTGCCCGTGTCACCGTGTCACCGAGTTCTCCGCTGAGCCCGAAGCAGGCATTCCCCTATTGGTGATAGCTACAGCCGGCCGGACCAGGAACCGCTGCTCTCCGCCCTGCCGTGTTTACCGGGCATCCCAGGCCGCCAGGACCGGGATTCGCATTCTCTCTGGGCTCGCGAGGGACAAAGCCTGCTCCTAAAGACACGGAGGAAAAAGCCTGACAAAATGTCCTGTGACTTCAGACGCCGTTTGCAACAACGTGTAGTCGTGCTGTTAATTAAAAGAGTTAAACTTGGAAACTAGACTTTGATGCAATATGTTGTTTCCATTCTTGGAAATACATTCACGAGGAGCTAATAAATAATCCATGAATGCTAATCTTTTTAAGTCATTTCAAAGGGATGAAGTCTGCCTGGATAATTGTAAATGCAATGGCTCAACCCCAACTCCATTAAAATGGAAAGGTGTGAACTGATTAGACCCTCAGCCGCTTTTGATAGAAGTCTTAAATTCAAATGCCACATCATTTGTTTTTCGCAAATGGAGTAATTACAATAATATTTTCTTCATTTTTAAGGTCAGATCTCTTAAATTCTACGCGCTTGGACCTTAATTTAAATGCAGCCAGAATAATTTTCCTTGCATTCATTAATTAAATGTGTATGTAGTCTAAAGGTAACATCCACCCTTATTTTCTCCGGAGGGGAAATAAATAAATATTCCAGGTGTCTAGCCACAAGGTTGGAGGGGAGATTTGTAACATTATTTCATTTCAGATATTATTAGTGAAGCTGAAATGAACCTGATTTTCCACCCTAGTAACTCCATTCTTGCTGAGAAAGGTAGCTTTTGTTTAAAACAAAGGTGTTTTCCTACTGCTCCAGCTTTTCAAATCTATTGTGATCTTAATAAAAAAAAAATTGAGAAAGGATTCGCTTGGTGATAAAGCCAATACTTTTTAATATTCTTGTAGCATTACTGCCCAGAGCAAATTTTGTAAATATTTCTCTCTCATGGGAGTTATAGTATATTAACAAATATGTAATTTTCTAGGATTTTGGTAAATACCTAGGAAATTTCTTATAAGGGAAAACTGCACAAGATTTTATTGTTTCAAGTGGGCCTGGCATTTTTAATGAACCAGGAAAAAAAAAACATAAAACTGATTTCTGCTTACTATAAATTAAAAGGTTTCCTTTTGCCTCCTTCCTCCTGACTGTCAGGGAGTTAAGCTCCGGAATTCGGCCACGGGGCAGAAGTTAGGTGATGGAGCCGGAAGCAGTGGACCCATTTATTTAGGACCGGAAAGTCTGGTTATGGCCACACCCAAAAACCTCCAAATGCACCACAATTCTGTGCTGTCAAAATACTTAAATTTCCTGTGAGCACACAGCTGTGGTTCTATTGTCAGGATTCTGGAAAAACAGAAGAATGAAGTGCAGTCAACAAAGCCAGGTAACATTGGCCAGATAAGGAGCCACTGACTCAACTGGGTGGTCCCTGGGCAGAGTTCTAACCAGGACTACCAGATTCCTTGGCAGCGCCTTCTAAAATACGTATCTGCAGAAATGCTGATTCCAGGCTCTAGTGGGACCCAGGTGCCTGTGGTCCGGTGATTATGGTTTGCAACCCCGGGGAGGAACCACTCACATTTTACTGTCACCTGCTGATGTATTAGGAAGAAAACATAGGGGTGAGAGTGGGGGTGGAGGCTAGACCTGGAAATGTGTAGTGTAGGCTCAGGGGAGCTGGGGAGAGGCAGCCCTCGACACCAAGGGCGGACTCTGTTAAGTGCTCTTCATCTTGGCTGGGTAAGCTTGCATCCATGATTTTTCCTCTCCAAGACTCAGCTTCCTCATCTGTAAAATAGGATAATAATATTACCTCCTTCATAAAATTGTTAGGAGAATTAAATGAGCTAATGAATGTAAAACTAAGGCAATTGACATAATGTTTAATACATAGTAAGTGCTAAGTGCTTAAATTCAGAGATTTGTAGACCATCTACAAATGGTCTATAGGGCTGGAAAGGATGTTGAAAGTCTTCTAATCCAACCCTCCGTCCAGCACCTTACCCACATCCCAGTAGAAACTGGAATGTGTTGGCTCAAAGCAGAGATTATGGAAGACACATTTAGAGAATGGTGAGGAGGCTAGTTTGAGGGAAGGGTTTGACAATAACCCTGACAAAGGATTTTGAATGCCATTGTAATCAACAAGGGAGTTGATACAGGTGAAGTCTCCTTTGTGGGTGTTTTGTGCTCCAAGTGCCAATTTAGGACCCAACCTGACTGCCGGGTGTAGAAGGCAAGGAAAGGCTGTGGCGGGCGTGTGAGGTCACGTGGCCTTGGTCTGGTGCGGGCAGCGGGACTAGAAGGCAGGAGCTAGGGATGAGGGAGACTCAGAAGTTGAAAGAATGAACTACAGGGTGGCCAATTACGCAGAAGGTGGGGTTGAGCTTTCTGTGTTTTGAGTAAGAGGAGAATTTTGCGCAGACCCTGGTGATGACAATTTCTGCAAGGATTTTTAAGGCTGTCGCTGTCTTCTCAGCTTGTAATAATTTGATTGCCCTTATCTGTGTTCTTCAGGCAGGATATTTATTACCTGCCTGTAGACTCATAACTGAATTCTATATGCATAGGAGTGTAATAAAAAATAGCTGATATTTATTGAGCACACACTGTGTGTGTATATCAGGTAGTGAATTAACTTCTTTCATCCTTACAACAGCCCTAAGAGGTAAATACGATCATTATTCCCATTTCACAAATGAGGGAACTAAAGCCCTGAGAGGTCAGGTGGTTTTTTGAGAGCTAACCACTGAGTACATGGCGAAGTGGGGATTTGAATCCAAGCTGCATGGGTCCAGAGTCCTGGCCCTCAACTCCGACGAAGTGATGAACACCACACCATCGACTCAAGGCAGAGTTAAGTGGTGATCCTGTTGGGATTCAACCCCAGGCTCTTTCCTTCATTCCAAAGGTGACCCAGAGACAACTTTAGCAAGTCAAAAGTCATATTCAACCCATAAGCCAAAGAGAAACTGGGGTAAAAGTTGTCTGGGGGTTCAGAGACACAACCTTGCCATATGACACAAACATTTTTCTCTTCATAGACTGTAACACTCGTATGACAGGAGGTGCTTCAAAAAAGATTTTTAGGTTTTTTTGCACACTAAAGCAATTGACTGTATCTAAGTAGAAAAAGGATGGTAGTGGTAAACTCCAAACTCTTATATTGCAGGGGGTGGTGTGGGGTGGGTGGGAAGGAGAGCCTTTTGGAAGATGGGATATATATAGGGAGATTTTTCACATTTCCCCCAATGTCCCTTCTATATTATTCGAATCTTTTATAATGATATCATATTTGTGCATTATTTTTCAAAATTTAAAATGTACTTAAAATATATAGAAATAGAAACTTCAGGCAGAAATAAGGAAGTTCTTTTCTTTATTTTAGTTTTTTTCTTTAAATTTTTTATTGTTATGTTAATCACCATACATTACATCATTAGTTTTGGATGTAGTGTTCCATGAGTCATTGTTTGTGCATAACACCCAGTGCTCCACGCAGAACGTGCCCTCTTTAATACCGATCACCAGGCTAACCCATCCCCCCACCCCCTCCCCTCTAGAACCCTCAGCTTGTTTTTCAGAGTCCATCGTCTCTCATGGTTTGTCTCCCCCTCCGATTTACTCCCCTTCATTCTTCCCCTCCTGCTATCTTCTTCTTCTTTTTTTCTTAACATATATTGCATTAAGAAATAAGGAAGTTCTAGTTATCCAATGATATAAACACATTTTTACAATTAGTATTCTGAAGACAAGTAAATAATTCCAAGGTAAGTAAATATTATGTCTATATGTGTGTGTGTGTTCACAGATATACATGGGAGTCTCACCGAGATGTCAGGCTACAGCTGTATGTAACAGACTACTTAATTATCCCTCCTTTTATTAAAGGAGGAAGCTCAGAAGAGCTTCATAGATTCTAGAAGGCAAATCTGCAAAACTTGGTAGATGTAGAAGAAATGATCCAGTATTGAGACAAGGCATTTAACCTTAAAAGATTAAAAAAAAGAAAGAAAGAAAAAAGGCAGCCAACACTTACATGCCTGCTATCTGTTGCCGGGTTCTCCTAGTTGTACCCCACAACTCCACATTTTCAGTAACCGGGCACTCCAGAGGTGCCAAGGGTGCCAAGTTTCACACTGAAACTCACTGAAACTCACTGAAACTGTAACGCGTTGATCTTCTCGCATCAGTTTGCAAGGTAGCGGGCAAAGTAGAATGATACACGTCGCAGTTTGCCCAGTACAGTCCCAGTTTACCCCTCTGTTCTACCGCTTATCAATAGCCCTCCCTTTCACGAAGTATCTGAGTTTGGATGAGAAGTTATATGGGTGGACGTGGTATACTAGAGCAAAGCCTGTGTTTTGCCAGGCCCAAGGAAGAGAGCCACCCCATTCATCATGTGCATGGCAGCCATGGTCCCTTCCTGGTCTTGCTGTCTCTGTGCAATCACAGAAACGTCTTTATCATCTTATCCCAACCGGGGTCTCAGTCGACCCTCCCCTGTCCTTTCCATTCCTCTGGGGCTTCCACAGTGGATAAGACCTCCAGCTCTCGGTTCAGACACATATGAATCTGCAGTCCAGCTCGGCCACTTACTAACTACCTAAACCTGTTTTATTATCTGTACAATGGAAAGAATAAAAGCATTAAGGCATCGTTTTGAAGTTTTGAAGATTAATGTGATAATGGAGGTAAAGTAAGCACAGTAATTATTCAGTAAATATTAGCTAGTATTGTTATTACTACAGATAGACTATGACAATGTCATGATAAAGATACATTGGGACCTTAAAAGAATATGTTACTGGAGCATAGTATATGTTGCAGAAATGTTAACTGTTATTGTTAGTTCAGCCAGTGTAGCAATTTATCACGTCAATGGCAAGAAGTCGCCAGTCTGGTTCCTGACAGTGGGTTCTCCATTTTTTGCTGTCTCTTCCGTTTCACCTATGTGTGTGTGTGTGTGTGTGTGTGTGTGTGTGTGTGTGTGTGTGTGTGTGTTGTGAGGGTGGTGGGGGAGCTGCTGAACACCAGGGTTATGTCAAATCTGGTATTCCCACTCCAGCTGAAAATATACAAGAGACCCTGAAGTCAATGCCTTCACTGCAATTTTTCAGAATTTTCCTAGCCCAGCCTTCAGCATTTCCCACTAGAAATTCAGGAGAGTTTCTGATCTAAAATGAAGGGGAGGTAGTGGGGTAATTTAATACTAAGAAGGTTTCATGATGCCTGGGTGGCTCAGTCAGTTAACCATTTGCCTTCAGCTCAGGTCATGATCCCGGGGTCCTGGGATGGAGCCCCACGTCGGGCTCCCTGCTCAGTGGGGGGCCTGCTTCTCCCTCCGCCTGCCGCTCCCCCTGCTTGTGCTCTCTCTCTCTCTGACAAATAAATAAATAAAATCTTTGGAAAAAAAAGTTTTCCCCCACCGGGCATTGTCACAGCATCAGACTTAGACAGAGGGCCCTTCCTGACCGCACTATTCTGTTGGTTTCATCGTTTGGCAGCGGATACAGTAGCGTTTTTATGCTGAAAAATGAAAGCTCTAAAATTAGATGGTGGCTGTAAATTTTTAATAGGTGCCTTGCACCATTTACGCTCTCCCTTTACCTCCTGTGCTCCGTTCAGCTGGGACACCTCGAAGCTGCCAGAAACTCAAAGCTTGATTTGCAGCCAGTTCAACTCGCTGAGGAGTGGCTGCTCTCGGCACCAACCGCTGGCCAGGGCAGCCGACTTGGTGCCTTTCCCCGGAGTCATCACCAGCTGCTTCCGTCAGTGTGGAAAGGCCATTCTTTCTTGGTCTCCTTAGACCCCCAGCTGCCTGAGGGCAAATCCGGCTTTCTGCTTACCAGCCGTGTAACCTGGGCCAAGAGCTTGATCTTATTCCTCACCTATATGGGGAGAATAATAATATGACTCACCTCCTCCGGTGGTGGGAATTAAAAGAGATAACGTGAGGAAGGGCTCTGGGACACAGTAACTCCTCAGAAGTGTCCGCCATTCCTGTTGAGCGGACTGGCATTTCCTGAGCCCCTGCTTTGTGCCGCCCCTCATGCCGGGTGCTTTACTTGTGCTATCTTACTGAACCTTTACAACCCCGAAGGGTGGGCACCGTCATCCCCAATACCTGTAAGGGAACTGATTCAGGGGTAAAGTCACTTGCCTTGGGACTCAGAGGTGATGAGTGCACGACTTGAATCTCAACCTGGCCTGTCTGATTTCAAGGTCTGACTCTTCCTACCACATCCACCACACAGAAGCCTCATCAATAATACCTCTCTCCTGGGGCTCAGGGTCTGTAGACAGTGATCTTGGCTTGGCTGTGGGTGCTTTCCCACAAGCAGCCTGGCAGGGTCTGCTCTGGGCTTTGTGGTTCCCCTAAAGCCATTTGTTAGGCAGGATGTGAGGTGTGGGGTGCTCACTTACCAGCCTTGCTTATCTGCTGTGGGGCAGGGCCTTCCTGACTCAGGCCTGTGGGTTCATGACTTGACACAATTACTGCAACCACAATGAAGGCAATGGCTTTGCCTAGGAGCCACCCAGACCAGGAGCCTGAGGGGAAGCCGGATGGGGCCTAGGTTTCTATGTCCAAGGATGGAGGCGTTGGCCTCCCAGCCTCCCACCTGCTTCTATCTAGTAAAAGCAGCCCTCTCTTGATTCTTTTGGTCCTCTCACTGTTTCAAGAACTGAAAACTGAAAGAAATTTTTTTCCATCTCTCATACCTGACTTGCCCTTTACTGCCAATGGCAGTTTCAGGGACAATAGTCATCCATTTGCTTTTTTCCCACCCACGTAGGTCAGCTCCTGGTAGCCTACCTGGCAGCCATTCTCCCATCTTCTGTCCCACGTCTGGAACAAACCATGCTCTTCCATTCCTCTGGATCTTTGTATGAGCTGTTTCCCTTGTCTAGAATCCTTTTCCCCCTTCTATGACTAGAAAATTCTACTAATGCATCTATCTGAATCTACATCAGATGTCTCCTCCTCAGAAAACCTTTTGACTCCGCAGGTTTTTAATCTATTTTCTCCTTGATTAGAGCACATATCTTGACCTGGGCATGTCCAATTCTTTCTTCCTCACTGGACTGTGAGCACCTCCTGAGCATCTCTGTATCCCCAGATGCTGGCACAGGGCCCGCATACAGGCTTATTAGATGAGGGGATGGATGGCTGGATGGGTGGGTGGAGGGATGGGCAGATGGATCATCGAGTTTTGAAAAACCAGCTCCTATAATTGCCACAGAATCCTGCTAGCTGCCATCACTCTCGTGTCACAGTACTGCTGAATAACATATAACCCGGTTCTTACATGGCCATAATTCTATTTATGAATTGCCAGCTTCATAACAATTTATTTCACTGTCCATGCCTGTTAAACTCTTCGATGTTTAATAAGGGAAGGAAGGCCAGATGCTCTTTTCCATCTACTTGGTCTACCTGTTTCCTGACAGAGACCGGGGGAGGGGGCACTCTTAGTGCTGTGTCAGAAATCAGCTAGCTGCCCACCAACCCTATTCCCTTTCCTTCTTGGGCACAGACCAAGATTCTATTTCTCAGCCTCCCCTGAAGTTAACTGTAGCCATGTGATGTACTTCTAGCCAAGGGAACATGGTCAAAAATGACATAAACCATTTCCAAGGCTGGCCCATGAGAACTACCCATGTGCTCTTTCCCCAGCTCCTGGTTGGAAGTGAAGGGGTTTGAGGCCCCAGGGGATAACAGAGATCCAAGATGGAGAGATTCTGGGTCCCTGAATCCCCATGCGGAGAGCCACTGCCACATATCACATTGGACTGGCTTGTAAGTGAGATATTCTACTCTTAAACCCGGTGATGTGCTGGAGCTGGCTTATTTGAGCTTGTAAAAGTCAATTATTAAATGTTGAGGAATTTTGCAAGTCAGTTGTTCGAGACAGTCATCATACTTCCTAACACACTGACTTTCTACTTTAGGGAAAGAGAGCATACCAGACTAAATGCACCTTGGCTGGACGCAACTCAACATAAAGGAAAACCAGCCGGCGTGCCCCTAGCAGCAACCCAGCATGCCCACAGAGGAAGAAGCACTCCAGTGCTCAACATGGCCAAGCTGAATGTGACATGGGGTGCTTGAGGTCCTCGCTAATCTCCAGAGCATGAGATTGTTATGACAGAGGCACAGGTCATTGGCCGCTTTCACGTTTATTGGGTGACAAGTGTAAATAAGAGGGAAAGGAAATATGGATGCTGAGTTTTCAACCCACAGCTCTTACTAGGGAATACAAAAGTGGAGACACGCTGGGTTCCAGCCCAGTTCTTTGGGGAAGGGAATTTCTCCATGTTTGAACTCTCAGCAATATCCTATATGTTGGCACCAGTGTTTGGAGTGGACCTGTGCAGAGCGGAGAAGCTGAGAGGGTGGGAAGTCCATGGCCAGGGTAGGTCTGGGGCTGCAGGTGTGAGGACAGCAGGCTTTGGGCCAGAGCCTGATCGACAGTGTTTGGAATTCACTAGGTTTGCACATGGCAAAATGATCGAAATAATTATCCTTTGTGGAGGCCATAATATTTCACTTAGAGGAAGGCAGTCAGATCCTCGGGCAGCTCAGCCCTCCTCCACGGGATATAAACTGCCGAAGTAGACCCAGAGTGCAGGGCCATTTGTGAAAGACATCACGCAATTCGCAGGATGTTTCAGTGCAGACCCTGAATGAACTAATTCTGCTAATAGAGTATTTGATTTAATGGCACATTAAAGGGGAAAGGGGCACACCGAACACATTCTTCAGCTCAGCAGCTGATGGGTTACTGTAGATATCATAAGCGAAGGAGCCAAATTCTCCTCTGCCTTCACCAGAACAAGCACGAGTTGCGGGAGCAGACGTGGGTCGTTTCGCAGATGGGTTTTTGGTTCAGGAACTTGGAGCAGAAATCATCAGGTTAATGCAGTTCTTCTGTACAGAGGTTATAATGACTGGTTGGAGAGACTGACCCACACAATGACAAGTTTCTTTTCCTTTTTGTAAAAAAAAAAAAAAAGTTGCTAGATCATGCCAGAGTAGAATAAAATCATAGAAGAGAATAGAAGTAGGAGTTACTTAGTGGATCATCACATTTTCTTTCTAAGTCCTTTTTTTTTTTTTTTTTTTGATCATTGGTTCCTTCTGTGATTTTTGAGTGCTTTCAATGTGTCAGGCTCTGGGCTAAGCTTTTTACTTGTATGCATATGTATTTACATGAATTTCATCATGGAATCCTGGAAGGGAGACACAATTGTCATCTTACTTTACAGATGAATGATCTAAGGCACAGAGAGGTTAAGTAAGTTTCTCAAGATCACACAGCTAATTAGAATTGGAGCTGGGATTTAAATCAGATTTCTCTGACCCCAGAAGCTGGGGTCTTAGTTAACTCTACAAAGTCCTATTCTTCTAGCTGGAGGGTAGGGGACAGCAAGGCTCATCAAACGTCATCACCCAAAAAAGCTCAAGCCAGAAGTTATTTGTTTGGAGAATCAAACAAACAAACAAAAAAATCTATGTTTCCAAAGATACACATCTGGAGCAAACTTTAAAACTTTTCAATTTTAAATCCAGTTCTTCAATTTTTTAAGAAGGGTTTCCCTAAAAAACCAGTGGCAGTTTTGTGGGTAGATTTTCTTTCAAGAAATTTTCACCCTCTATCTTTTTCTTCAAGATTCATCTATGAACCTTTGTTGGAAAAAGTGGCAAATTGTAGTGATTTGGGTTTGCTTATTCTGTAACTGTTCATGACCCCCTCCGATTTATTTTTCCATTCAGTTGTCAGAATACCCTTTCTGAAACTGAAATCTGATCAGATCAGTCCCTTCACAGAGCTTCCTTTATAAAATGTGAGCTGAAGTCCCCAGGATGGTACACTCACCATGGGGCCGCATTCACCTCTCCTCTGTCTACCACCCTCTCCCTCTGACTTGCCTTATACACGTCAACCACAACAGTCTCCTTGGAGATACTCCTGGACTTTGCAGGATCTGCCTTCTCCATTCTTTGGCTGGCTAATGTGCAGTTCCGGCTCCTTCTTTGAAGACAGCTCAGTGTCATCTCCTTCTTCATCTACTTACCCTCCCTCCATTTGGGGCTGCTTCTCTCTGCCTCTATTAGAAGCCCAGGCTTACTTCTATCACAACCTTGTTGAATTTCATCACCCTGGACCGTGAGGACAGGGATTGTGTTCTCCACATTATGTGTCCTTGGCACCTGGCATAGTGGTTCAACACTGACTGGATAATAGAATCACCTAGAAAGTCTGCTTTAAGCCAGCGGTGGGCTAGGGTTGAGAACCTCTAGACTCATTGAGGTTTGCTGACTGACCAACTGAACGGCTGAAGGAGGGAATGAACACACCGAGGCACTGAGCCTGAGACTCTGTCCCGCCTCCAATAGCCCTGGACTCACTCTGCCCTAAGGTACCTAGAATTTTTCTAATGAGGCTTTTTGGTCATGCCCCTGGTCAGGAGGCTGCAAATTCAGACCTAGAATGTTCATGGGCTCCTTGTTTGATTTCAAGAACACGCTTGTCCCAATATATCAAATGGGAAAGATGATTCCTCCCCCAAGACAGGAACCGAAAAATGCTTTCTGGAGCTGGAGGGCAGATGCTGTGAAGTTACCAATTCTGACTCAAAAGATTATGTCCCTTTCCTCCTTGATTAGCTCAGTCAAGAGCTCATGTTGAGTTCTCTGCCAATTACGTATGCCAGAACCCTTGTGCACTGGAGGGAGAGAGGGTGCTGTCAGTGACCACTGGTAACACCCCCGTGTGCTAGAGGCCACGTCGTCCTGACTCGGGCTGCGCCTCCAGCTGAAGCTTCCTCTGCCCTTCCTGTAAGCCCGACCGTGAGGTCACAGTGCGGCCGACCCTCACCATCACAGCCAAGTTTCGGAGGCCAGTTCCCACAACCAGCCAACCTGCGTCTGCCGTGGCCAACAACCACAGGCAGGGAGACAGAGACCCCTTGCTAAACCTGCTCGCCTTTGTCCTCATTCTGAGGAGAAAAAGCCAGAAGTCCTAGAGAGTTCAGCTTGCAGAGCCCAATCTCGCACGCTATAAAATAGCTGGAGATCTCTTGCATTTGAAAAATCACAGATGCATGCTCTGCCTTCCAGCACCAGGCAGGAGAAATGAGACAAACAAGCTTCGAAAATAAATCTGACTCTCTCGCGGCTCCAGATAGCCGACAAGTGTTCGTCCATCTGCCGCGAGCATTCACACTGTGAATTTATTGATTTGATAATACTCTCGCATAATTGATTGAGGACGAGACTGGCTTCTTGACTTGCCTCCGTGTTTGCTGGCTGATATCGTCCCAACACTGCTCTCTCCACGTTATGTGTGACGAAGGAGAAACCAAAGATTTTTCTGGCACTTTCTGCTGGGATGACACATACGCTGTTGGCTTTCCCGATCAGTATACTTTTGGACTCTTGAATGGCAGGAACTGTTAGTTGAGGGTTCTTCCCCCTGACATCTTTTACTCATCTTCACAATGCTGCATGCATCCCCTCCACCCTGGCTGTCCGCTTGTATTCACAGGTAAGGAACAATAGCTCGAGGTCTGTTGCTATCCTTGAAGTCCCTCCCTAGAACGAGGGGCATAGCGGCAACCACGGGCTGCCAGAGAACAGTAATAACTGTGGAATTGTTGTATGAGATATTAGCCCGGGGAATAATACTGATCTTTCTACTCTCAGCAACCACAACAACCCGTCCGCCTCTCTGCAATTGTGACATTCAGATGTCACCACCATTTCATTAAATGGAAGCAAAACAGCTGTGAGGATTGCTGTTTTATTTTATAGCACAAAGTCATCATAACTTACTTTACAAAGCAGCTAGCAGCTAGCAAATACAGCTGAAATGGAGAAGCCGGGTGCAGGGGACAACTCGGGGGCTAGTGGAATTGGGAGGTAGCAGGGAGCCCCTTGGCTCAATGAAAATCACGCAGGAGCACATGATCATATGGGGTTTTGTTTGTTTGTTTGTTTGTTTGCAATTAACAATGAAGCAAAGATATACCAGAGGACAGGTTCAGTTTAGTGTCCGGTTAGTAAACAGACATCTAGACACTGAGATTCCGTTCGGCCAAAGAGAGATCACTATCTGGCCACTCCTAGAGACAGAATCTGCTCAGACTGTAGAAGGCTTCCAATTCCTCTCTTCTGCCTGTAATACTCAGCCCCCAGCCTGGAGGTAGTATAAAACCCTCTAGACATGGTATTTAAATCTTGGGAGGCTCTCCAGTTTCTCTAGCTGGACAGCATGGCCAAGACAGAGTGGCTAAGTGGTCAAGTCATTGACTTTCAAGTGGAACAGAAGCTAGATTTGCATTCTACCTGTGCTGCTTATTAGCTGAACGTCACTGGGACAACTACTTAACTTTTATATGTATCTCAGTTTATTCACCTGTAAAATGGGCTTCGTGGGGCTAGCAGATCTTGTCAGTACCCTGCCCTGCCCTACAACCATACCACTTCCAACTGAATTCTTCGCCTTGAAGCTTTTTCTGGTGGTCAGAGCCACTGTGCTTGCTCACCTGGCAGGCTGGATGCACCTGAAGATTCATGCTCCCCAGGAGCAGCTCTCAGCCGACGAGGTTGGGAGTTGGTGTTCAAATTGGTCTTGGTATATAAATATCTCAATTCCCTTACCTCTTGAGTGGCATAACTCTGAGACACAGGTTGTGTATTGCCTCCCAGATTTCTACAGCAGATCAATCTCCAGCTGACCACAATGGGAGCTTGCATAATATCGTACCCCTTACTGGCTGCCTTTCTTCTTTATCTTACTGCCCACTCACCTTCTGGAGTTCCCTGAAATCATCTCCCAGATCATTTCAGAGGGTGACTTTTTCTCATTCGTCTTGGGAAGTGTAAGGGCAGCCTTTTTCTTACCAGCCTTTCTAAAGGGAATGCCTTTTTCTAATTGGTTCCCCCAGTGGATGTAGTTTTTTTTAAGCCTGTGGTCAGGAAGAGCCTACAAATCTGCACGTGACATTTTCCAGCTCCCAGATATATTTGGTCTCTCTTCACAGCCATCCCCAAACTCCGGCAGTGAGCCTTCTCAAGGTATTCTGCCTCCCTATTGTTCGATCCTAGAAATATCCTAGGATTATCATTTGAAAACTCCATTTTTAGGACTGTGAATTAAATTTGTACATTGGTATTTCCTTTCCGAAGCTGGTAGACTTAGCTCCATATCATATTTCTACAATGTGACGGATCAATACTAGGTTCTGACAAAGTGAACTACTTATTGTCCCCTAGGATAACAATCCCACATCTCCAAGGACAGCACAGCAAATTTCCTTATTAAAAATTCTATTTAATTCTTGATTTTCAGTACATAATTGGGGATATTGCCACAGAGGAAAAAAAAAATCCATGATTCAGTTTTCTTCTCTTAACCTTGCAGGGTCTTATAAGAATCCATGCATTCAAAAAATGAGCAACTATACACCAAGGGGTTAGGGTTCCTTGGTAATGGTACTAGCTGAAAATTACCACTTATTAGTGGGAAGGTTGAAGTCTAGAGCTTGTTAGCACATTTAGTTGGAACAAAGATGTTAATGAAAGTGGTATTTGCATTTATTTCTCATCAAGGCTAAATGAAACTGGATAGGAGAGTCAGGTCAAGTTCATCATCTGGGGGAAAAACAATTCAGAGCACCTACTCTCTTAATAGAGAGACAGTCACGTAAGAATAACAACCAATATTATTATTAGTCCTCATTAGCTGAACTCCAGCTTTTGGGATAGGGCACCCACACGAAGGAGTATCTGTAAGTCAGGGCGCCTGGGAGCCACAGCCAGCTATCCCATGTGATCATGGCACTTTGCGTAGGCTGCCATTTTCTGGGTAGCAGTACTGGTGTCAACTCCCTCTGGAGAGCTGACTCCTCTCTAACGGTCTATAATCCACGGGAAGTCTGGTAATTCTGATGTGCGTCTCAGGGTAACACTTGTTTCAACCCTTCCCCCTTTTAATCAGTTCAAAGTCAGACCCATTTCAGTGCTGATGGGCCAGCACCATCCTTAGGGAGTACTCATGATCTCTTTTCTGCTTATTTAAGGGATTTAGGAATGCCTGGTAGACACATCTTATTGGAACCAATGAGGCCACATACAGCTTAAGGGATGTGGACAAACCTGCTCTTGGCTTTCATAGAATTTCTCCCTCTGATGTCCTGGGCAGCCCCATAACTTGTCCATGGAAAGGGCTGCCTCAGAAAATTGCACTTTTTATGGTGGCAATTCAGTCTCACATCTGAGTCCTTGATAGTAAAAGGTATTTAAATTTAAAAGCATATTTTGATATAAAGTCTATGGAACCCACTCCCTCTCAGTTATGTGGATACTCACGCCAAGCGGAGACCTTGGGGCTGGCTGCTTCATGCCTATTTCGTTTTCCCATTCAATCCATTTTCACTGAAAAGGAGACATAAGCAGTGAAGCCAATATAGTTTTATTGGATCCAATGCACTGCCACTAAAACAAATATATGTACACTCAGGCCAATACACTTTTATTAAAACAAATAGAATTTAATTCAAACCAGCATTCAATATGTTTTCTCAAAGCAATGAAATTAAGCTCTACCAGTACTTCTGCTCAATATGTTTTCCCAATCAAATCCATTTGAACAAAGTGAAATATATTTATCATAGATAACACATTTTTATTAAAAACAAATTCATTGAAACCAAGTTTCCCTTTGAACTGATAGATAGAAATTCTAACCAATTGCACAATTAGATCATAGAATCGGATGTATTTTTACTTTAGCGAAAAGCATTTCTATTCAGGTCCACCTTAAAATACACTAATGAATAATCAAAGTTGCTCCAACAATGTCTTTAATGGAGTATTTTCTCAAAAGTACATCCTTGGGGGTTGAAGTACAATCTAGAAAATAAAAAACACTTAGGGAGAAAGAATAGCCCTGGGAATTTGATTACTATAAATTCAGATTTGTAATGATTAAATATTTATGTCTACCTATGTGCACTTAGAGTGAAGTTGTTGGTCGTGTGCAAATGCATAAAGATGTGCTTGGGGACATTGTATAGTTGTGTTTGCTTCCAAACCACATCATCCAGAAAAATCTTTCCCTATTGGTGTTCAAACATGTTATAAATTCTCATCTGTCTGACCTTGACTAGGAATTACCGTGCATGGGGAGAACTTGATGGAATGGGAGGGCATGTGTTTGGATGGCTCTTTAGAGGAGATTTCAATCTTTGGTGTCTAGATCGCAAACTGTCTTTGAGTCTTCCAAAGAACCACAGAGAGGGAGAGTTACTTTCAAATGCCACACACCTTTTGGGGACCAGGAACAAAGTCATGGCATATAAGCAAGAGCATCCACATGCATTCCATCTCTATGCAAGACCATCAAGTAGAGGCAGAACCTCACGTAGAGGGTCTAGAGAAACCAGGGTTCTCTCTCCTCAGGGAATATTAGGGCTCCACTCAGTGGCCGACAAGAACCCCATCCTGTCTGCCTCTTCAGTGATCCCCACATCCACCTTTTCTATTCTCTCCTACCTCAAGGCTGCAGGATATAAGGGCAGAAATGAAGAATTTTACTGCCTTCAATAAGCGGCCCGGAAAATCCTCTTTATATCAAGATTGTGTGTTTCAGGGCGCCTGGGTGGCTCAGTTGGCTGGGCGACTGCTTTCGGCTCAGGTCATGATCCTGGAGTCCCGGGAACGAGTCCCGCATCGGGCTCCCTCCTCGGCGGGGAGTCTGCCTCTCCCTCTGACCTTCTTCCCTCTTGTGCTCTCTATCTCTCATTCTCTCCCTCTCAAATAAATAAATAAAATCTTAAAAAAAAAAAAAAAAGATTGTGTGTTTCAGTACTATTTCCTCCTTCCGGCCTGGAAAAGTGTAGAAAGTGCAGATTATGCCTGGAAGTCACTGGACAAATAATTTATTAGCCTGTGGGGCACTCGGGTCTTAAATGGACTAGATCTGCCCTCCCTGAAACACAGCTGGTCACAGAGGGTATCTTGAGAACAGTTAGCACAAGATGTTCACTACAGAATTGTTTACAAAAGTATTAGAAACCCGAATATCTAGCATGCGGGCAATTGGGTAAATATATTGGAATAACATTTTCCTGATGTGCTCTATAGTATTGATATCAACATAGTATCGCAAGCCTTCAGAGTGATATTGTAGAGAGATTTATTGAATGGGAAATATTTGCGTTATTAAATTTAAAAAAACACTTAACAAAACAAAATAGACGTGCATGCCAAAGATACACACAGACAAGAAGATGAAGACAAGACTGAAATGTCAATAGTGGTTAAGTGAGTGGTGGGGTTGGAGATTTCTCTTTTTTAAAATCCGTATTTTCTAAATTTCCTACACTGCACATATGTTACTTTCGATACAAGGAAGATTTATTTACAAAGTGATTATTTTTTTAAAAGATGGTGTTAAATCCAATCTAAAGGTAGTGCCCACATATTGGGTCTGCCTCTGTAACCTGACTTCCCCCATCCTTTCAGACAAAGGAATACCCATGGCACAAAGACGAAGGTCTCTTTTAAGACTCTATTTGAAAGCTTTGTTCAGCCGGCCATCCAGCATGAACTTACACAAGGACCCAGGTAATAAATTCTTCCCCAAGTTTGTTCTAGGAAGCAGTGGTTCAGCGAAAAAAAAAAGATGGGATTTTGTCAGATGATATAAACTATATC
The DNA here is from genome assembly GCF_037043125.1 of Eumetopias jubatus. NCBI lineage: Eukaryota > Metazoa > Chordata > Mammalia > Carnivora > Otariidae > Eumetopias > Eumetopias jubatus. Next base: position 59,487,750 of record NW_028274820.1, on the reverse strand, counting down.
ACCCCAGGTTTTCCTTTTTGCCTTAGCCCAGAGCCGAGCTGTTCTAATGATCTCATCTTAGATGTCTAGTAACATCTGACACCTTTTCAGTGATTTCAATTCTCCTTTCTTCCTCTAGCATTCTGTTTTTTTTTTATTGTGTTTACTTATAGAAGAGATCCATATTTATTTTGGAAACAGATTTGAATCACAAAAAAAAAATATCCTATAGAAGCAAATCCCTAACAAATATAATTATTTGACCACGATGATGCACAGAGAGTTCCTGCCATCTTCTTGGGGACATAGTGTGTCCACAGAGCTCCAGCGACACTGGGTGAGTGATACCTGAGGAGGAAGCCTGGGGAGAATTTAAGTGTGGAAGTTATTAAATCTACTTGCTCAGGTGCAAGATCCTCTGTTCTCTGCTTGGCGCTGAAAGGAACGGGCCAGCTTCATGTCTGGAAGAATAGTTGGGTCACCCCCTCTGTAGCCTGGAGGCTTTGGGCAGTGAGCCCAAGAATGAAAAGTGCTCTCTGTCCTTCACTAGGACCCTCCATGTGCTCTTCCAGGGAGGGTTTACTCTTCTGGGCTTCTTCACTCATGGGGTTCCTAGTCATGGGTTCAACCCCTTCAGTTCAACTGGGTCCTTTTTCAGTGTTTTCTCTTTCTTTTTTTTTTTTTTAAGATTTTATTTATTTATTTGAGAGAGAAAGAGAAAGAGCAAGCATGAGCAGGGGAGAGCGGTAGAGGGAGAGGGAGAAGCAGACTCCCCACTTGAGCAGGAAGCCTGACACAGGATTCAATCCCAGGACCCAGGGATCATGACCTGAGCCAAAGGCAGACGCTTAGCCGACTGAGCCACCCAGGCGCCATATTCAGTGTTTTCCTGTGTCCACACTGAGGATGAAAAATGGGGACAAGAAGAAAGTAAGAGAGAGGGATGGTTTGGTAGCTGGTGGTAGAGAGAGAAATACAGACAGACAGGCAGAGACAGAAGAGACAACCCAGAGGACACAGAACATGTTTAATTAATACTGACATTTATCCAGCTGCAGTTGAAACCCCGGGTGGAAATAATTGCTGTTCATTGTATTGTTTTAGATGAAAATGGTAGAAATAAATGGAACTGTCAAAGTCATAAACCTTACCATCTTCATTAAAAATAAAGAGTTAAGAAATGAAAAGCCATAGGCAAGGAGGCGGGAGTGCTCCAAGATTTCTTTTTCCCCCCTCGAAGGCAACGTTCCTGACAAAGTGTGGCATCCAGGTATCCCGTTTTCTGCCCTGCTACCAAGAGTGACTTCATTTTCTCCTCCCTTGGGAAGGGTGGCTCAGAGCCCCCACAGTCCACCTCAAGGCCTAGGCCTCTCCCAGCCTGTACTTCATAGACCAGCTTCCTCCCCCACTCGCTTTCAAGACATCCCACTCACCAGACCTTCCTTCAAGTCTGGGGAAAATGCCTTCCCCAGAAGCTGACCGTGCACTAGCCAGTCTAAACCTCTTAACAACCCTCTGAGGTAGAGGTCTTATCCCCATTTCACGGAGATGGAAACTAAGCCTCAGAGAGGTTGAGTAACTGACCCCTGGTCACACAGCTCCTGCATGAATGGAGTGACAGCTAAGATTCAGGTGAGTCAGCAGGTGATTTGTTCTAGTCCTCGCTGCTTTTCCTCGGAAGTCTCAGGGATCGTCTGGCTCACTGTGCATCTGGTGCAGAACAGGAAACTGAGGCCCAGAGATGTGAAATGGCTTGCCCAAGGTCACTACAATCATGCTGGTTAGCCTCAGGCTCTCTCTACCCCCACCGTATTGCATAGCTCATTATATTCAAATATTTTAGCTAATATATTTAGAGGCCAAAAACCTGCCACTAAAATCACTCATTGCCAGCATTTTCTAAGAGAGAGCAGCTTAGTTCCAACCTCTTTCTCCATTTTTTTTTAAACCAGAGGCCTAATAAACAGCACAGCTGTGCTTTTGTTTCATCTCCTTTCATTCCCTCTCCCTGCCCTTGGTGGGGTGGGGAGGGTGCCAGTGTGTGACAACGTGGTTCTAAAATGGACCAACAGGAGGAGGCAAGGGCTGGAATGGACCGGAAGAGGATCAGCCCTCTCCCGCTCTCTCTCTCTTCCTTTCCACCCCAAGGTCTTTCCTGGGTCCCTGGGACTCCAACCTCAGTCTGTTGGGTTTGGGAAGTGATTGAATCCAAAGGCTGGTCTGTGAGGCAAAGGGAAGGCAGACCCACCAGGGAACTGAGAAGTGCCATAAGACACATTCTGCCCACCATGGTGCAGAGAGCACATTGCTTAGGCCATCGTCATCTGCTGCTTCTCCTTGCATGGGACAAGGTCATTCACCTACTTCTATCAGATCTGTAGACCCTATCAAGAAAAGAGACCAGATAGTTAATATTTGCTGAAACATGGAAGTTTAACTGTTGATCGAGACACATAGGGTTGTAGAAAGAGTATGGACCTGGGAACTAGGTTTTGTTCAAAGTTGAGACTAAACTACTAACTAACCACTCGGCTAGGGGTCTTGGGGGAGTTATTTAAGTACTCTGAACCTCAACTTTCTCATCTGTAAAATTGGACACTAGCACATAATGGGCTCTCAATGTATATTTGATGAATTGAAATTAGAGTATTCCAACTCATTTGGGTTGCTGGTTTAAAATAAGCAGAGTATCACAATTCCTGTTTATCTGAAATCCAATTGTCCAGTTTGGAGTTTCAAAGGCAACAAAGGTCTTAATGGCTGAATGGCATTGGGGTAATCCTAAAATGTATTAGGAAAACTGCAAGCTCCACAGTGATGGTATCTGGGAGGCAATGAGCAATGCACATAGGGAGACCTCTCTGTTAGACTGGCTTCAATTTGTAGGACCACTCGGTTATGAGTTATGGTATGTGTGAATGTGCATGTACATGCACACACACACATGTGCACTCACGCACAGGACCATGGAACTCATGCTAAAAGAAGGGATGCAAATCATTGCATTCAACCAACATGAGCTCCTACCAAACTCGACCATAACTGTAAGTTCACTCCTTAATATCCCAATAGGCTAGAGTGGCCACAAGGTTTTAAATAATGTTATTTCTTTTCCAAACACTAGCAGATATTTTACAGAAACCTAGAAGTGTTCTGTCAAGAAGAAAAAGGAACTAAGTATGCCGAAGATTAGCGGTATTTCACAGCTATTCTATCACATCGCAACCTCCACAAAACCAAGCCTGTCTTTGCCTTGCCCCTGATGGCCGTGCCGGCAGAAGGAGTGAATTGGGGCAGATTTCGGTTTTAAATGCCTCCTAATGTCATTTGGGCAAATTAGCTTACATGGCTGGACATTGTGTTCCAGGCACAGAGAATGTTCTTTTCCTGTCAGAATCTCCGACAAACAACCCAACGGCACAGTGAAATATCAGTAACCTCTTAACATTTTTCTTGATTTCTTTAAGAGTGAACATTAGACATATTAAGAACAACAACCCAATCATTAAGCCCTGTGTGGTTCTCCTAGGAGCCAGCTCTATCGCTGTAACCAGATTATGGACAACTTATTCTCATCCCGGCCGTTTATCTTCTTTGTTTATGCACGCACCAAGTGGCATTTGTCTTAGCATCAAAAAATAGTAATCAAAATTGAGAACAACAAAAGACCTTTCATTATTTACGGTGTTAACTAACCTCTATTTGCTTTCATTAGTTTCCAAACAACAAGTACACTGGTTCTGATTAAACCTGGCATGTGTTAATTATATCCATGGTCTGGGGTTGCTTGGTCTGTAATAAAGGATTACTTAAGGGTGAAGCCTGAGCAAAATTTGAGGTTCCCAGGCCTCAGAAGTCACCCACCTCCCTGTGCTTCCTCAGGGAAGGTTTCCAGCCTCAGAATGGCAGAAGTGGATGTGAGCTCGTCATGGAAAGTTACATTTTGGGGGGTTTTGTTTTGGTTTTGAGCCTTCAGCTTTATCACCCGTTTTATGGGCTGGAGTTAAATGGCAGTACAATGCAGTTTGCTCTCTTACTGCTCAGCACTAACAGCCATCATGAGCCATAATTAGAAGTAAAACCACCACATAAATAACGCGGCAGAAAAATTGCCCCTATGATGAGCCAGACTTCGGCTACGGGAAACTTCAGCGGTCCCTGGGATCCATCATACTTAAGGGGCACTGCGTGTTTTTGTCCATATTGGTCTTACTAAAGCCAAAATGGGAGCTGTTTAGACTTTCAAATAAGCTTTTAAAACTATACGATGCCGGTTTGAAACAGACTGTCTGCTACTAAGTGTGATGTAGAAACCCTTCGCCTGGCGGTCAGAGCAGCAGCGTGGGCTGGAAGGGAGAGAATGGGAACCCAGAAACAGAGGAAGGGAAATGGAACTGCCCAGGAAGAGGATGCTTGGACCTCCCCCAACAGGGCGCTCTAGAAATATTTCCCTCAAGAACCTTAAAGTTCCTGCACACCATGAAGCACAGAAGGTCACACACACAACTGAAGTTGGGTTGCCATCAAATGTTACTTTCATGACTTCCACTCCATGATGAAGAGGGAGCTGGGAGACAAACATTTTTGAGCACCTTGGCATTTTACATCGATTTTCTCTAAATCTCCTGGCAGCCTTAGAAGTCAGAGAAAATAAAATACATTGAGTCCTGTGCCCGAAAGCAGCCCTGAGGAGATAGGACTGACAGTCGGCTTTCTGCATGTGGCCTGCCCATTTGCAAAGAGGCAGCAGATAGGAAGTAACATGAGGGTACCCTACAATGATCAGAACGATTTCCTCTTCCTGATTAGTCTCCCTCATACAGGGGATTAGGAGACAAACCAAAGAGAGTACACCCCTTCAGAAGAAACATGCATTGCAGTGGACAATGTTTTTCCAAAGCCTGCCTCATTTAAAAAATTGATTTTAAGGGGTGCCGGGGGGGGGCTCAGTCATTAAGCGTCTGCCTTGGGCTCAGGTCATGATCCCAGGGTCCTGGGATCGAGTCCTACATCAGGCTGCCTGCTCAGTGGGAAGCCTGCTTCTCCCTCTCCCACTCCCCCTGCTTGTGTTCCTTCTCTCGCTTTGTCTCTCTCTGTCAAATAAATAAATAAAATCTTTTAAAAAAATCGATTTTAGTACATTCACTTGCTTTTAAAAATAAGTCACATCTATTTTTCTATAGATCAACCAGAATAGTTAAGGTTTAATCTTCACATGGAATGAAAGAGAACGTTCCTTTGAATACTCTAAAAGCCCACATGTGCTCTCTAAAGAGGATGGTTTGCTTTCTCCATTTCTTCCTTCCTTTACAAAACAAACAAATAAACAAAAATAAAAACAAAACAAAATTGATCAAAAACTTGGTGTTGAGAGTTAAAACAAACTCTTATGTCTGGTATTAAGCAGTGCATATAACTGCTTTAAACTCCTGCAGGTAACAGAGCTCCGTTTCACATGTGGATTTTTGTCTGCATTTATATCTCTGCAAGCCACATACGGCATGACACCACTGTTTTTTTAATTAAGATATGAAGTGCTCATTTTTTTGTGGACCTGCTATAGTCTAACAAATTTACTACCCGTCTCAGAAAACACATAGCTTTGCCAAAGTTGGTGAGTAGCCCAGCATGGTTTATCTCCAGCCCACAGCTCTTTCTCTGAATTCAATACTGCAGGCACAATTTAATGCAAACCCAATTTATGACTTAATGCTCTAGGGACCGTAGTGGGAGATTGTTACATTATTCTTTTCTAATCCTATTTGTGTTTTAATTTGCTAAGTCTGTAATGAGGTGCATGCCTTGAATAGATTCAAGATCTTTCACATTGCTTTTGACTTTGTTTAATATAATAGATTTTACAGTTCGCATTAAATACCCAGGTGCTACGGTCAGTATTATCTCTTTCTTTTCTCAACTAGAGTGAATAAAATTACACCGTGAAAGTAATTGTGTACATGTTTCCTTGTTTATTATAATGGTTTATTTCCTCTTATAATTCTTGATTCAAATTACATCTAGTTCTCCAAAAGTCAATTCCCCATGGGCTTCTACTTCCCTTTTCCATACGACCGTTACTCTCTGAAGAGCATGAAGGCTTGGCTGACATTTGATTCGTTGAGTAATAACAAGATACGTTTTCTCGTCTAAGTTATGATACTGCGATGAAACGGAAGGAAGAAAGCGAGGAAGGAAGCAGGGGAGGCAGGGAGAGAGGGAAGGAGGGAGGGAGAGAGGGAAAGAGAAGGGAGGCAAGGTGCTGTGTCACCATACACCCGCTATTTTATGCGCGGTGTTCAGCTGAACCTCACCATCGCTAATCAGAGCTGCTACATCACCCAACTCCACGGTGTGTCATTTGCCGTCCATAACTGGGTTATAGCCAATTATAGCTAAATTCTCTGTTCTGTATGCACAATCAAAGGGTGTCTGGAATGCATTTTGCTATTTTCTGAATCCTATTATTGCAGACATGTTTATTACATTCAGAAGATGGCTTTCTGAAATTACACTGGAATCGCACCACCCACCTGCCATTTACAAACAAAAGGACCTAAACATTTTTTAACAAGGAGAAAGTTCATTTAGCTCTTTCCTGGTAACTTTTCCTGTGTTATTTTCTCCCATAACCATTTTTGCAGAATTTGTTGCTCGAGCCTCTAAGTATTTGTAAAAATATCTAAGCTCGCCGGTTGATGTTTATTTTTAAATTACTCATAACACGGCAGGTCAAAAAGGAGTTGCAAATTGGCTGGTGGTGCCTGTGCTAGATGCTTGCTACAGTTTTTGCCATGAAACTCCCTTCAGACTATGTAGGAAGGGATTGTAAAATGGACCCTAAATTATAAGTATTCGATAGCCCCAAAATAACCCCTTGAGGCTGCCTGTCAAAGAAAAAAAATTCAAGTTCTGTCTCTAAATTTCATTGGGGGCCATTTTAAGAGCAAAGTGAATGGTGTTAGAAAGACACATGATATCTATTTGAAAACATAGCACCTCATCATTAATTATTAAGGGAAAAACGAAAGTGTTTCTAAACCACATGCTTTACTTTTCCCTTCTACTGAAGTTTATACTCTTAAATTCCGCCCCCTGCCCCCACCCTCCCACACACACATACACATACCCAAGCTTACTTTATTACTGGTATTTGCCTCGCAGAGCCAGGGGATATTACTACCTTTTTATTTGCTATTTTTACAGGACCCAACAAAAGTGCTTTTAAAATATATAACCACTTAATTCAAGTCAAGCTTCTTCAATACTCCTTTCATTCAAGCCCTTTCTAATTTGTTTTCCTCCAGCCAGGAGCCCGGAGAAGACACTGTGATTTATGTTTTCATTTATTTATTTTATTTGGGCTTTTCATTTAAGAAAATAAATTCTGCACAGCCCCCACCATCCTCAATTCCACATCATCTCATCCCACTCTGCCCCTTTGTATTTGGACCATTAAGAATTTCTCAAGGCCGGACTTTGGAGTCTTAAACAGATTTCTCCAGAGCTTTGACCGTGACCTGGAGAAAGTTTGGCTTGGGATGCTTCCGGGTGCATCAAGGGTCAGGGGTTCTTTTATACCACTCAGGGGGATAAGTTCAGGGAGGAATTCTGTCTTTCCCCAGGGATGAAAGATGCTTTGCTATGGAGCTCACATTTCCACAAAGACTTGTGTGCCTTGGCAGCAAGAAAGATATTATTGTTCAAATCAACCTGTTGTTTTTGTATGGGAGCTGGGCATGGGGTGGATGCAATTGCTACATGACATTTAAGAGCTTGGGCTCAACAGTCCAGCATCTGTGGGTTTGAGTCTTGGTCCACTTCCTACCCAATGGCCTTGAGTGAGTTACTCCTCCTCTCTACACTGACTCATTGATCCAGCCAGTCAGTCGGCAAATACTTCGTAGGTACCCACCACAGGCCAGGCACTGAGTTAGGCACAGTGGGTAACAGGTAACGACACAGCTGTGGTTCTTGCCCATACTGATCTATTGGGGCCAACAGATAGACCAACATTTACAGTAAAGTGTGACAAGCATGATAATCAGGGAAGCTAGGGAAGCCTTCTGGAAAAAATATTATGTAGGTGAAATGAGATCGGTTTCCTCCAGTGTAAAATAGGAGGTAATACATACCTGCCTCAAGGGGGCGCTATGAGAAAACGTGTGATAATGTCCAATAGAGCTTTGTGTTTCTCCCCACATAACGTAAAAGCTTGGTTCAAAAAAGAAATCAGAAAGTGATTATTGCCATTATTGCTAAGAATCATCCCAGGATTCCCCCAAAAATTAATATTAGAGAACCACATTTCACTTTTTTTTTTTTTTTAAGGAGGCTCCATTCCCAGTGTGGAGCCCAATGTGGGGCTTGAACTCATGACCCTGAGATCAAGACCTGAGCTGAGATCAAGACCTGAGCTGCAATCAAGAAGGGAATGCTTAACAGACTAAGCCACCCAGGTGCCCTCATATTTCACCAAAGACACAAGCTTTACTCTGTAGTTCCAGTTCTTCTTTAGCAGAAAAAACTGAACACTGTTATCTGTAGAACATTAAAGCAAATTTGAACATAAATGAACTAAAATTAATAGACTCTCTCAAGTAAACATCACCAGCAATTGAGTCTTTATCAAACACCCACTTCTCTAGGGCAGAGAGGATCTGACAACTTCTGACAACTCAGTTCCACCCACTTCAAAAGGGCACTCATCTTCCTCATTGAGTCTCGGACATTCCCAGCAGAAGAATGCTCCTCCAAAGTGTTCTTACTAGTTTAAAAGGTGATAAAATTTACTTTCATTTAAAGATAGCCAGGAAGCATTTTTAGACAAATATTTATACACTGGGAATCATATTTGCTCATTATAATCTCAGGAAAGCACTTGGACAGAGACAAACTTTGGCTCCGCCCACCATAAGAGATCATGGTTCATTCCAGAAAGTGCTATGTCTTGGTGGATGGATGCAGTGTGGGTAATGGAGTTCTCCAACACAATTCCTGAAAATATATCAAGCATTAATGTACATGATCTTTGCTTGCTTATACAAATATTCCACATATTTGGGGAAAAGCATCTGTTATTTGAGCTGCAGTGGAATTCATCTTAGGGGAGAAAACCGTCATCATTTTAGCAAATACTTATATGGACTATTTGATCACTTTCCAATTGGGTCCAAGACAGTGGTGAATTGCTCTGCCTAGTAACACTGGAGGGGTTTTGAGGTTCTGGGAGCAGCCTGAGAATCAGAGAGAGGGAAAGAGTATTTTGAGGGAGAAGGTCAGAGCAGCTGCTGGGAGATGTTTAGGAAGAAAGCTGGCAAAAGCATCTCCCCTGATGTGGGTATGAAAAGGAACTATTACCAATAATGACGTCCAATATCACTTCTTAATTAGCAGTTAGTTATCTGCCAAGTTGGACTGCTAGGTAACATCGGCTATGCGCAAGCATGTGCACACGCACGCGCGAGGGCACACACACACATGCAAGTGGAATTGTCGGCACAGGTCCATACACAGAGCATTCTATGAGTAGTAATTGGAGGTCTCCAGGAAACTGGGTATGTCTAGGTGGTCACAGGCCAGAGAAGACAGAGAGAGAGCAGCCTTGAGATCCAAGACAGGTCCCAAGGTCAGCAGGAACAAGGTACTGGAGGAAAAGACCCCCAAGAACACGAGGCCCTAAAAAGTCACAGAAATCATGGACAAGGCACATGCACCAGAGGATTTGAGCCTGTTCTACTCCACCTGGGCCATATGTCTACATGTAAACTATAACAAGCCTTTAATTCTTCTTTCATTGGATATTCTTAGTAAGTCCATGTGACCTGAAAATTTAAGCAGCTATAGTAGATGAGCCTTATTTTAGGTTTTGGAGTAACTGACAGTTGAAAAGACCACATGGACCTACTTTTTCAGAGTTTCAGAGATTCCAGCAATGGCCCTTTTGCATTCTAATAGCACTATCCCTTTAAGTAGGAGAGCCCTGTCATCAATGAATGGTTGCCGATCTAATGACTAATTGATGGCAAAGAGTCTCTAATGATCTAATAGCTCATTAGGGTTGACTGAGCCAGCAGGGGTCTTCGAAAATGTTTTTTATTCCACTCTGAGGTTTTGTGAGTTTTCCTGTACATACATCAGACAGCTGCCCAGGTTATTAAACCTACAAATGTGAAACCACAGCAAGAGCAGGATGGACCTAGACAAATATAACTTGGGAGTATAAGGACAAATATGGATCCCACATGACAGAGATATATAACACTGCCCAAACCATATGATGGGAAGCTAGAGAGAGACATGCTGGGAATGAAATGGGTTCCCAACAGGTAAAATCTGATGCCAAGAATTTAGTTGTCACCAGGATAGTGTGGAACAGCTTCATTGTGGGTACATTCACCATTCATTCATCATTTAATAAATTAATGTTTATTGAATGCCTATTACTCATCTGGTAGTCTATATAAATGCTCTACACACATTTTATCAATTTATACAGTTGCTATGGCCCTTTCACAAAAGAGAAAATTAAGCCTCTAGCAAGCTAGGAAACGAGATGGAGTTATACAATGTGCTATACACACACACACACACACCAGGTAAGGAATAGAGCTCCTTCCAAAATTCCCACATTTTTGTTTCTTACCACATCATCCCTTCGCAGGGTTCAAGCAACTCAAGCATGTTATTTCTTGGAAAATATGTCTCTAAAGATATAAGGAATGGTGATTACTGTTGGTATCCATTTAATAAGAAATAGCCAATTCTGGGAGCACGAATAATTAAAATCTTCAAGTGAACCTCAAGCAATAGTGATGAAAAATTCTCATTCAGCTCTTCTTTCCAGCACGGAGCTCTCCACTCCTGGGCCGTCACCGGGATGCTCCACGGATGGATGAGTTCCTTTCCTGGCAACAGCCCCCATCCACTGATGAAGCTGGGACTGCCGAGAAACAGGAAGAGAGATGAGAAGCAAATGCCCTGAAAGACTGACCTTGTGGCTCAGAAGTGTCTCCAGTTAAATTTGAGAAGACACTGATTGTCATATTTTTGCCTAGCTTAACAAACCCAATTTGTATTTAACAGAATTAAAATTTTAACTGAAAACAATCATCAGGAAAGCGACCAGGGTCAAGAGCACAGGCAAAGGACAAAGCTTGAAACAGAGCTTGAAACAGAGCTATGTCCATACGTTTGGCCAAGATATTTATTCCCCAGCTCCATCGGCCAAGGCTAAGGGCCACTCCCAGGGACATTAATTCGCTGGCCCTTCTTCTGGCCCCCGTGGGCCAAATGGAGGCCCCCCTGGTGGAGATGCTTGCTGAAGAATGCTCAAGACAAAGGCCATGGGATATATAAGCAGGGCTTTGAAAGCATCTGCTACATCTGATTTTTTTCTAGAAGAATGACCAGAACAGCCCCCAAGCCCACATCTGTTCATGAATATAAAGAACAGGAACATATTTTTACCTTACTAGTGTGTAGTTGATACACCCTCCCCAGGACCATGAGAGTATATAATACTAGCATAAACATCCTGAAATATGTCAAGATATGGAGAGGCAGCTGTTCATCCCTCTTCTAAAGAATTCCGGCAATGTTGGTTGACCTCTATTATAGAACTGGCATATATTAGCTGAAATAATACTTTAACAGTTTTTTAGTACCCAACTATATGTTCTGTTATAAGGAATAGCAAATGTTTAATCATAAATATTTTAATGGCTTCAGGGATTCATGGTATTCAATGACCGTGTTAAATGATAATAATCACATCTGGTTTATTACTATAGTAATTCAGCAGCTTCTCTTGAGCAGCTATTTTTTATTATATGTGCTGTGCTACTGTCATGGTCATTTATAGCAGTAATATTTTAAAGTGGCTCATTTGTTTGTTTAAGGACAGTTTCACAATCTATTTCTGTATTAATATACATTTTGCACTATTATTGCCAAGCTGCCACTGGAAAATTGATCCTAGCCCGTTATGACTGGAGAGGCCAGAGAGAGACCCGAGAAGAGAAAGACGGGGGCAGGGTGGGTGGGGGGGACTGGGCCATCCCGGTGCCCTCTGGGGTGGTGTCCACGACTCCGGAGGCTTATTCATAAATGAAGGGGTGCACCCAGAAAGAGTTAAGAAATAATAAATATAAAAGGAGGCATTTTGAACCAAATATCATCCCGGAGGCAAAGGCATTTGGGAAGAACCGCAAGATGCATGGTCTGCAAGGCCCAACGCAGTCACCAGGCCTTGGCAGGCATCTCCATTTTGATCACAAAATAATAGTGAGGAGGCGAGGAGTGAAACAATGTGAACTCACAAGAGAGATGCAAGGGCAGAGCAAGGTTACCCACTGGGTGGCTTCGATACTGACATCAATTTCAAATCTGCTTGAAGTGGGCCTTAGGAGTGAATTGCAGAGGCATGGTGAACGGTGCCCCCACCTTCCTTCGAGGGGGACCTTCCTTCAAGGGGTTCCGAGCAGCAGGTGCGATGCTGGCCCCGTGTGGGGCGTCTGCGCCTTTTACCCCGGACGACATCACCAGGTGTTGCTTGTGATGGGGTAAATATTAGCCTGAAATCATACATTGCTGTTCAGTAGGGAGGGGAAAGGGAAGGGGTTCTTAATAACCCAGGAGAGTTAATTTTCTGTGACATTCTGCTGAACCAGGTTGAGGAAATTCAGAGGAGCCTGGAGAAAACTGCCAGGCTACTGCTCTGCTTCCTCTTGGCTGGATCATGATTGGTTGGGTGACAGAGGGCAAATGGCTTTTATGGCTATGAATGATGTATGACCGTAAAATGGTCTGTAACCAGAAGTGCCAACTGACATGCCTGCTGATTTAACGGACACCCAGGGTTATGTTTGCACAGAGACGCTTAAATAAACACGTGCTAGGTTTGAGGCCGTTTACTAAGCAATCACTTCGCTCGCTCTTCTTTTCCATTTTATTTTACTTCATCATGAAAACGGGGACAGTAAAACCATATTTCCCTTTTTTATAATAATGAGGCTTTACTCATCACTGTGGCAGCTCCTCTTCCTCTCTTGCTGACTTCTGGCCCCCTTTCCCTCTTTCTACCTGCAGGGGGAGCTGCCACTGACTTGCAGAAGCCCGGGCAGGGTTGGCAAGTGCAGCCACTTCAATGGGCTGCCCTTTGGGAATGGAGGCGATGTCGTCTGGTTGCTTTTGCATTTGGTGAATTAGGATAAGAAAGCCCTGAGGTCGCTGTTTGATTGGGGGAATGGGGAGATTTCTGTTCGACCACCAATCGGCAAAGACACCAAACACAGGAAAGATGCTCTTCCCCTGATGGTCCTTAAACTGAAAAATACCCCATGAGCTTACATGTATAAATTCTCTCAAATAAATTGATCAGAAATCTGTAAGATATCGCAGAGTAATTCTTTGCTATATGTGTGGAAAATATCCCAGAAGAGCCATTTGACTTTATACTCCAAGCTGAGTCGGGAATGGCAAATCAGTCCCTGATTTGTCCTCCCAGGATCTCAACTGGGCTTTATAATCTCTTTCACAGCGTTCTTCAGGAGTGCATTTCATAATGTCTAAGTATATTTTTACCCATCTTTTGATTATCCATGTCTAACGTTATCAGCATTTAATTTAAAAATGTAGCTGATCTCTATTCTCCAGCTTGATAGTTCTTTCCAATCCTTCCATGTGAATGGTTCTTCCCATCTGGTCCTGTAGGCACTGGGGTTTACTGGCCATGGAGTATTTTTTTTTTATGTAGTATTCTTTAAACTTTCTAAACCCATGTTCCCCTGAACACTTTTTTTTTTTGTCATGAAAGATCATTTTCTTTTCTTATTGAGATATAATTGTTATATAACACTGTGTAAGATTAACGTATACAGCATGTTGATTTGATACATTTATATATTGCAATATGATTACCACTGTGGCTTTAGCTAACACCCCTGTCAGGTCACATAATTATTATTCCTTTTTGGTGGTAAGAACAATTGCGATCTAGTCTCTTAGCTACTTTAAAGTCTATAATACAGTATTGCTAACTATAATCACTTGGCTGTGGGTTCAATCTCCAGGACTTACTTACCTATCTACTAATTGCAAGTCTCTGAGCACTTTTGGTAAGATGTAATTCTCTTGCCCTTCTTTAATAATATTTTCCATTCAGTCAAAATTAAACCAAAGCAATGGGACAAAATATTGCCCCGTCCTTGAAGGGCACACTTCTGAGGTAGTGTTACTCCATCTCCAGGGTTGACAGTCACTGCTCCAAAGAAAATTGCTCTAGTCTGACACGGTGCATTTCCGGCCTGGTGGGACGCCAGGACTCCTTAGCCACTGTAGTGTTCTCATGGTAATTAAGATGACAGAGTCCTTGGTGGACAGTGAGCAACATGGACAAATATATTTGAAACTGGGTGTCAGTAAACCTGCTGTCTCAGTAAAACAAAGATACCCAAGAGTACATGCCATGATGGAGGAAGTAACACTAGAATTCTGATAGCATCACACAGTGGACCAGATAGAAGAATAGGCTTAGTTACCTGGTAAGAAACTTTTGGTCTCCATGAGCTATGTGGAATTGTAAGTTGATTGTACCTGGAGATACTGTCTCATGTTAGTAAGTCTTGGAGAGACTGGTATATTAAATCATGTGGCAACATATTTACTTACAATGAGAAATGCACTATTGTGTGGGTATAACGCTATGTGGACGTGACCGGTCTCATCAAGTCATCAGCACATTGCACCACTTTTCTTCCTTCTGCATATTTCTATGGTTACACAAAAGTACCATTGAATTCATCAGCTCACGAATGGATAAATAAAATGTAGCATAGCCACACAATGGAATATTATTTGTCAATAAAAAGAATGAAGTAACAATTCATGCTATCACATGGATGAACCTTTAAAATATTACGCTCAGTGAAAGAAGCCAGTCACAAAAGAATACATAATGTATGCTACCCATTTATATGAAGTGTCCAGAACAGACAAATCCAAAGAGACAGAAGGTGTATTCGTGGCTGCCTCAGGATGGAGAAGGGGACTGGAATTTGGGGAGCAAGAGGTAACTGCTAAAGGGTATGGGGTTTCTTTGGGGACTGATGAAAGTATTGTGATAATGGCTACACAGATCTGTAAAAATACAAAGAACCATTGAATTGTATACTTTAAATGGGTGAATGGTATGGAATTGAATTATATGTGCATGAAGCTGCTACCAAAATAAAAGGATCACTGCCATCATTTTGGATCATGATGCTTCCAGGTTGGTATCTTCACATCTTTATACTGACTTAAAAGGAACATTCATGAATTTTTATACATGAGTATCTCATTCAAGGACACGTCCTTCCCACAGTACATGGCAGAGTGTAAGAAGCAAATAGAACCATCCGAGCATATTTAAAGCCTCTACCTATATTGCAACAATTAACATTTTATTGATCAAGCAAGTTGCATGAGCAAGCCCTGAAATTAATGGCAAGGGAATGTACATTCCACCTACTTTACAAGGAAGCATTGCCAATGTCACGTTGCAAAGGACGTGGATGTATAATCCTATTATTACAGGGAGGGGGTGGGGGACTAATAATAAAATCTGCTACAGGTGATCACTTTCCTTGGGATGGTACTGGGGAGTATGACCCTCACACAGTGGAATGCTGGCACACTTGTTTCTCCTGACCCTGACACACTGGGAAATCAGGTCCACCTCTTCCACTGATCATAGTTTTCCTTGTTTCCATCATCTACCTTGACAAAAATATTGAGATTTCTAAACTGTTGCCAAACAAATTGAACGGTGATTTTTGGTTTACAACGTGCAGAGTTGATTTAATTACATGGATCCTTCTATTTTATCGTATTTCCAACATTTATCACTTTCCCCTAGGAAGTTGGGGTATGTATTAGTAAGAGTTAGGTTCAGCTAAAAGTAATAAAGCCTCAGAATAACAATGTCTGAAGCAAAATAAAAATGTACCTGTCTCTCAGAGAAAATCAGGCTTGTGTAGGAGTTCTGCTTCACCAAGACTTCAGGTGTCCGTGCTCCTTCCAGGGAGTAGCTCCTGCTGCCATGATCCAAGATAGTAGCCACCACAACCACATTCCACAAAGCAGGATGGAGAAAGGGATCAGGAAGAAGGAGGCAAATGGCATGTGCCAATCATGAGGAAATTCTCCAGAAGCTGTCATACAACACTCCTCAATATTTCATTTCCCAGAACTTTGCCTCATGGCCACACCTAGCCGCAGGGATAGCTGGGGCTTATAAGCTATATACCAGGCAGTCAGGTGCTCAGATAAAAATGGGGAGTTCTAAGAGAGAGAATGGATATTGAGTGGACACGTAGCAGCTTCTGCTACAGAGGACAACCGTCCCCTGATCCTGCAGCCTCAGGGCTATACAGGTGGTTCAGTATTCACCATTTCTCCTGAGAACTCTTATTACAGTTTTTTAGACAGTAGAGCTCTAGTGAGATACCATTGTCTAGCATTCGTATCTGCAGACTCTGGAGTCATGGTGATAGGGTTCAAACCCAAGTGGCCACTTCTTAGTCACTGTGTGAACCTTGGGGTAGTTTCTTCTCTGTATTTCAGCTTCTTCATCAGTAAAATGGTAAAAGCAGTACCTACTTTCATAGGGTACTTTTTTTTTCTTTTTTCTTTTTTTAAATTTTTTATTGTTATGGTAATCACCGTACATTACATCATTAGTTCTTCATGTAGTGTTCCATGATTCATTCTTTGTGCATAACACCCAGTGCTCCACGCAGAATGTGCCCTCTTTAATACCCATCACCAGGCTAACCCATCCCCCCACCCTCCTCCCCTCTAGAACCCTCAGTTTGTTTTTCAGAGTCCATCGTCTCTCATGGTTCATCTCCCTTTCATAGGGTACTTTTGAGGACTGAGTTAAAACACAAGCTGCCTTTATTATTAACTGGTCTCCCTGCCTCCAGTCTCAGCCTCTTTCCTTCTACAATGGAAATCTGATGCTCCCACCCCATTAAACCCCTGTAAAGTTTTCTGGGTGTGTCTATATAAAGGCCCAGATCCTTGGCGTGGCCTGGAAATTCCTTCTTAATCTGGACTCTTGGCCTTACTTGGCTTGCCTTCTGCCTCCCTCACACATAACCTGCGTTTGACCCTATCACACCCCTTAGTCTTGAGACAAAGAATGTCACATGCCTCCCATTCCTCTCCCTGGGCTTCCTCCATCTCAAAGTCTCCCTTGCTCTCCCCTTTTCCTCCAGACACAGATAGCTGCTTCCTCTCCTGGCTCCAACATATTTCCTATATGTGATATGAAGTGATATGAGTGATATGACTATTTATGGAAGTATATGTTTCCCTGCACTAGAACTTGGCCTCCTTGTGCATAGGAACCTAGGGGACACATTCTGAGGCCCTAGGAAGATGAAGTAGGCACTCAATATTCGCTGAATAAGTAAATGAACACATCCAATACTACACAAATATTTGGCAGCAGGCAAGAGAATGAAGATGCATTCATTGCAAAGAATAGGGAGCTTAAAGTACACATTTCCCAAGTTATATACTCTATAAAGCAAGCAAACACCATAAATTCCAATACCAGCAATCACTTTCCAAATAGGAAGAGTACCTTAGAGTCATGTTTTCTTAATAACATATTGTGACACAAACTCAGGAATTTCAAGTTTTGCAGACCACAACAAGCTGTTTCTGATTGGCCACAGAAAATGTCCACTTCGGGGCTGGTCACTGTAACAGATCCCCCTTCTTGAGCCCTACTTGGCACCCATACGTATTACAGTGGTGCCTTACTTAACTCATAACAACTAAGAAGTAAATACTATTATTATCCCAGCTTTATCAATGAGGAACTTGTATTACGTGGAGAAGGTCAATGGGTTGAACTGGGTTGGAAACTCAAGGGAACATCAAATTACAACACAAAATACAAGTGAGACCAAGTCACTACATGGGAAAAGAAACTATTCACCACATGGAGTAGTAACAGAAACGCTTGCAATCAACCTCCCAACCAACAGGGAGGGCCATGCTGTCAGCCCCCATTGCTCCAGCCCTACTTTTTTGGCCCAGATGGACCCACACTGGAAGGCCTGGGAAGCAGTGAACTTAGCGGAAGGCTATGGGGCCAGCTGACCTGAGGTCAAACCCCAGCTCCTCTATAAACTGTAAACTTGAGCATGACACATTCTTAGCTGGGTTTCCCATCTGTGAAATAGAAGTTATACTGCTTTCCTCCAGAGATGTCATGAGGACGAAATTAAATAATAGACATAAAAAGCCCAGAACATAAGGAGCATTCTACAAATGGCGACTTTTTCTTCCCTCTCAAAGGCAACAGGAAAAAACACAGAATGGCTATAAATTCTCTGAAACAAACAAGCCAGTTGCTCTAATTTAGCAACGATTAGTGCAAGAATCATAAGCCCAGGATGTACATCTAAGAAAGGCAAAACCCATTTGCTTTGCACACCACAGACTCTCGAATTTTGCTCTTTACCACAAATGGCAAATTAGTTCTATTCCAGGAGAACCAAATCCTACCCACTTTCTAAATAAATACACGTAATTGCCAAGCATAAGAGATTAATCAGTTAGAAAGGGAACTAACCTCAGTCAGTTTGTTTAAAAAAAAAAAAAAAAAAAAGCCCAAACCAGTGAGTTCCAGAAACCACCGTACTGAAGCCAGCAGAAATTCCCACATTTAACCTACCCACACCCTGACCCTCTCCTAGTTAAGGCAAAGTCTCTGATTGGGCTTTTAAGAAGTTGGAGGGATCCATTGCTGGAAACAGATGGGAAGATTTTATCAACCAGACAAGAGGCCCGTGGGGGCACTAAATGCTGTCCCCATATTTCTAATGAGAAAGAAGCCAGTTAAGCTGCTATAATTGAAGGTGATCACAGTGTCTACGGGGCCAAGCCAGTCCTCGGGCCACTTGCCTATCCCCCTAGTGGCCTATGTGGGTGCCCGACTCCACACCGGGGTTCACACCACCACGGCAAGCACAGCGGGAACACACAGCTTCCTCCTAAGTGTGGAAAAGCAAAGACCTGGCACCACTGCTCTGTGTTCCCAGTTCAGGTGCATTTAAGATCCAACCTGGAGTGAGGATTCCTTGTTTTGCTAAACCCCCCACACTCAAGGCCCGGCCTTTTTAAGGCTGCAGACACCAAAATGCCCACAGGGAAGCTGGTTCAGGGTAAAAGCCCCATGCACTGTACCCCCAGCACCTGCCTCCACGCCAGTCCCTCTGAATCTGAAAGGCAGTGCCTCATTGGAGGGGACAGGCTGGGGGCTCCTACCAGCATCTAGTGCTCCACGGGCCTTTAAGTTTATAACATGCTTCGCAGGTTCACTGGCACACAGGACTTGGAACAACCCGGTGACGCAGTACAAAAATGATCCTGATTTCACGAATGTGGAAGGGTTACAGTATCTGGCTAGAGGCAGGGATTTCGAGTCAGGCTTGTCTTGGAATTCTTGGCTTGCCACTCACTAGCTGAGCCCTTGGTGAGTTTACTGGCCTTCCTTGGCCTCAGTTCCTCATCTGTAAAATGGGAACATTATCCACATCAAAGAGACTTTGCAAGAACTAACTGAGATATTAGATGGAAAGTACATAGCACAGTGGCTGGCATCCAGTAGGCTCTCGATAGATTTAAGTATTACAGATTCAAGAAGGAAAGTAACAACCCAAGATCATGTGGGAAATGAGATTCATGTCCCTGCCTGTCTGCCTCGGAAGCCAGACTAAAAAAATTATATGCAATGTTTGTGATATATTCGTACGAACACATGCAATGTAACGCATGCAATATCAGATAGGAAGCGAAACAATAAAATAAACGCTGATGAACCCGCCACCCAGCTCAAGGATTAGAATATTGCCAATATTGCTGCAGACACCTGTGCTCTGCGTTCCCTCCCTTCCTGTCCCAAATTGTGCTTATCGTTTGATTTTTAAAAAATAATTTTATCATATATATTATGTATATAATCCTAAATAATATATTGTTTGGTTTTGCTTTTGAAGCTTTTCAACATTATTGTCCCACTTTAAGTAGCCTCCCAATACTTGCTTTTTTCACTCAATATTATGTTACCCAAGACTGAGCCAGGGTGACGCGGATAGCCACAGTTGATGAGGATAGCCTCATTCCCACGGACTGTTCTACTACATGTAAAGTTATCTATCCAGCCTTCTGTGGATGGAGGTTTGGGCTGTTTCCAATTTTGTTTTGTTTTTTTGTTTTCACTCCTCATGTGTCCTCAAGTTCATATGTGCAGAGATTCTCCAGGTGTATAACGGGAGTGAAATTGCTGGGTTGTCAGGTATATATGGATGTTCAAATTTACTAGACAGTTCCAAATTGTTTTCCAAAGTGATAGTGTCAATTTATATTCCCACTGGCTGTGTGCGAGAGGCCCCCTTCGTCCTCAGCCTCCCCAACACTTATGTTTTCAGACTGCTTAATTTTTGACAGTCAGGAAGACGTGCGTTGTACATCCCACATGTGTCTTCTTTTGTCTTTAGAGTGGAAAGGCATTAGGATTTGTGAAGGATGGAATGAAATGACTTCTCTGAAAATCCCACCATCCAAAAAAGAACTTGGACTTCCAGGCTGTGAACAGCCTGAGACTGACTGGGTCTTGCCCATTTTTTACAATTCCCTCCTAGCTCCTTTAATGCCACGCTGTGGCCAGCAAGTGCTCATCGAATGCTCCCAGAAATCACTGTCCCCATAGAAGAGTGTAACGAGGCAGCATCATCTTGACCCTACTGTCAGCGAGCAGGTCCAAGGGCAGAAACTTGGGAGGGGAGTAACACCTCAGCAAACTCAGAAACAAGGACACGTGCCACATTGCTCATTGTAGCTGCCGGTCATCGGGCACGTCATCTCTGCTAGTCACTGTGACAGAGATTTGACAATCTTTAGCCCCCTTTCTTTGTGACAAACACCTGTGGGAGTTGGGATTATCCCTGCTTTACAAATGAGGAAACTGAGCACCAAGAAATAGATCACTTGCCCAAGATCAAAAAGCTAGTAACTGGCCAAGTTAGTATTCAAACAAATTCTGCCTGCCTCAAAGCCCACGTTCGTCATCACCATGAGATCCTGACTCCCTCTCATGCCCCTCTTCTTCTGTGGTCCCTCCAAACACACACGATCTCCTCCTCCCACTTAGGTCTGCCTTCTTCCCTGAAGGAAGGGTCAGTGACGGTCTCTCAGAGCTCAGTCTCCCCCGACACGGCTCAGATCCTCCATCAGTGTTTTGTGCGCTGATGAGGGGATGCTCTCAGTAATGGTGAGGAGGACAAGACCTCCCGACACAAATGACTGCTGTCCTCCCAGAGACACTGACACCGTGAACAAGGTCCCTGAAGAAGGTGATGCTTAACTCAAGGCACTGAGAGTGGAACTCTAATTCTGTGCTACAGAAAGAGAAACTGCCAACAGCCTGGGATAAGGGAGACACTGGGATTTGTGCCCAAAGCCCAGGAAGTTCTAAGTCTGCTTCTCTGAAGGAATGATCTGGGCCATCGTACCATCCATCAGACTGCCGCACACCTAGACGCAGGCCCTGGTGGGGATGGGATCCTGCAGCCTGGTCTTGGCATTTCCTACCGAGGATCAGACTTCCTTGTTGGGGCCCCCATGACTCCTAAGTTATGGCTGCTGATTGGGGAATATAATGGGGAATGTACCACGGTACCAGTTCTCTAAATCACCTGAAGTGCTCGTTAAAACACAGACTGCTGGGCCCCACCCCGGAGTTTCTGAATCAGGGGGTCTGGGGCAGGGCCTGAAAATTTGCATTTCTAACCTCTAAGTAACATCTAAAGTCACGCTGATGTTGCTCAGCCAGAGGTCACACTTTGAAGCCATGGAATGAGAGCATGAGAGAGGAGGGTGCTGGATTTATTCTGTGTTGCTCCTCCTCTGTGGTAGCTTTGAAGATGACTTCTCTCTGAGACATGGAGCCAGATTGCTATGTGAGTGCGGTTACATGTGACTAAGTCCCTCTCCTTGGATGTGGTCCCTTTACTTTACTGTTCCATTCCCTCAGCTCAGAATGCCCCCTCCCATACTCTGGTCTGCTCACACAGAGCTCCCTGGGCCCAGGTCCAGTGCCATCTCCTCCAAAGGTTCTTCCAGACCCCAACCACAGCAACTTCTGCACCTGTCACATCTTGCCCTGGGTTTTTGACAAATGTGCGTGCGCCTTATCCCCCTGAAAGTGAGCATATGTGTGTGGCCAGAGGGAGGTGTCTGATTTGTGTGGGGTCTTCCATAGCTTCCTCAGAGTGACATGCATGCAGCAGATAATCATTAAGTATTTATTAAATGAAAAAGAGGGGCGCCTGGGTGGCTCCGTTGGTTAAGCATCCGACTCTTGATTTTGGCTCCAGTCATGATCTCAGGGTCATGGGGTCAAGCTTTGCATTAGGCTCCGTGCTCAGTGGAGAGTCTGCTTGAGATTCTCTCTCTGCCTCTGCCCCTCACTGCCCCCTACATGTGCGTGTGCACTCTCTCTCAAATAATAAATAAGTCTTTAAAAAAAATTAAATGAAAAATAGATGAATGTTCATGCTTGACTCTTCCTTTCTACTTTTTCATAACGAATGCCTGCATCTCCCAGGGCTTTCTCTTTCTTACCTGAGCAAGAAGCAGTGTATAACATCCGCAACCAGAATGTTGACTGCAGTGCTGTTATCCTCGCTGACCAACCCTGTCCTGCACTAATTATTGTTCACAGCTTAAGATTAAGTCCAGGATACTCTTTTGTTCTCAGAAGACTTCACTGTTTCTATCTTTTCAGATTTTGAGATTTTTATCTTACATCCCCAGCTCACACTGATTCCATTTTTCTTCAGTCATCCATTCATTCCACCAATTTTTACCGAGCACCAGTTATGTGCCCAGCATCGTTCTAGGCACGGGGATCCAGCAGTGAACATCAGCAGACAAAACTGAAGTTGGAGATAAATAGAAAATCAAAAGCAGCATCTATATTATGTCAGGGGATGATAAGCACTGTGGGAAAAGCAGAACAGGGAATTGGAACAGAAGTGCTGGGTAGCCATGAGAGCGATCTCACACAGGAGTGACGAGAAGTCTCCGCAGAAGAGGCAACGTTTGAGCAAAGACCAGAAGACGGCAAGGGAGTGACCTAAGGGGCCGGTTGAGCAAAGAAGCAAAGACATCTGGGGGAGGAGTGCCCAACAAAAGGAACAGAAGAAGCTCCCAATGTGGCTGGATCAGAGTGAGCGAGGGGTAGGGAAGGAACTGAGGTCAGGAAGGAATAAAAGGAGGGCCCTGATGGCCAATATGAGGATCTTGACTTCGATTCTGTGTCAGGGGGAAGCCACTGGAAAGTTTCAAACAGACGTGACAGGGTCCGCCCTATTTTAAGAGGCAAATCCCGGCCCCTGTGTTGAGAATAGTCCACGGTGGGGCAAGAGCAGAAGCAAGGCGACAGGCTACGGTCATCCAGGAGAGTGGTGGCAGCAGCTGGGAAAGGGTGGAGGTCGTGGGATGGTGAGAAGTCATGAGGTGCTGGGTATGGAGGTCTCTGGAAATGAAATCTTCCATGAAGGCAACTGGGCTTATTTGCACACTGTTCCCGGTAGTGGCTGCACACCGTTCACAGGGATTTACTTACGTGCAGAGCCCATGCATGGACTTTGGGGAAAGCCAGAGTTCAAGGAAGGACAAAAATGTGTCTGGCTTTTCATTGAATCCAACCCCCTCATAGGTCATCTTCTAAAAGGAAAAAATAAGCAGATACTGGTTTCAGTTTCCACTCTGATCTTCCCCGCGGCAGTGTTCACTGCTTCTCCATAGGCAAATCCTCTTTGCGTCTCTCCTTGTCCCTTGGGATCCCTCCGGAGCCCTTTGGAGATTTTCTGGGGATGCCCTGAAGCTATGAGGACCCATGAATTTGGAGTCTTCTGACTGCCACCCTCCAGTGCCTCTGGACCGCCAGAACCCCAGCTGGCTGGCCACACGGAGACTATCCTGCTGGGCCTGGGCCGCCAGCCAGGAGCAGGTTGTGGAGTTAGCAGCTAAGCGAGGGCAGATTGCTGGAGTTTGGTCAAGAGAACAGATGTGCATTATGGGCCAATCTGACCGCAGAGAAACATTTCCTCGTACCTTATAAAGGTACACGATTGCCTGGTTAAGCCAAGGCAATTTGACACACATTACCTTGTTCATAAACAGAGAGAGAGAGAGAGCCCTTCCTCCCCAAGGGTGTGCAAACGGTAGGAGAGGAAGCCAAGGACCTCAGAAATGCTGTAGCACAGCTTCGGGAAACAAATGCCCGTGGAAAAGGGCCCAACAGCATATTAATGGCCTGGATGTTACCACACCCAGGCCAGAAGCTAGAAGCTATCGATCGTCTGTTCACTCTTCATTTCAAGGCACGAGTGGAGCTATCTTTACACACGGGGACAAAACCTTCCATTTCATTTAAAGGAGCCCACCTCTGCAGACCTTGCACTCATCCCTCCAACACCTACCCAGCATCTGCTCTTCTTAATAGTGCCTGCTACTTCTAGCAATTTCTCGCTATCCCAACGAAGTGGCAGCATCTTTGTTCTTAAGACACTTACAATAGAGCTGGGGAGACCAGATGTCCATTAAGAAAAACACCTAAGGTAATTTAGCAGGAGCACTGAGAGAGAGAGAGAGAGAGAGAGAGATGGGGTTTCATAAACAAAACCAGTTCTATATTCTCTCCACTCTGTCTGGAATGTTACCTCCCCTTCCACCACTACCCTTCTGCCTTCTGCCACCCTGTGCCATGCACCTGGCTCCATCTTCTTCACAACTGAACTCAGGCATCAATTCCTCCAGCACACACCTCCCTCCCCTGCTCCTTGTGCCCTGGGCACTAAACACACGGAGTCCTCTCTGCACATCCGTCTTCCCCACCAAACTATTGGCATTGCTTGGCACATAATGTGTGCTCAATTACTACTGATGTCCATGAAATGAAAGTCTGGGCTTTGATTTATCTGAGGGAGCTGAAGGGAATAGTTTCTGTGAGGGATAGGAGACAATATAAGTAAAAACAACCAAAACTTACTATGTGAGACATTAAGCCAAGTGCTTTTCATGATATATGGAATGGAAAAAACCCTAAGATTATTCAGAATGTGAGAGGAAAACAGTTGATTTTAGATATGCTAAAGCTTTCCTGGGAGAAAAAGAGACCTGGAAATGGACATGAGGTCTGTGTCACCAAGATGGCAGGGATTTGAATCTTAAGTCACAGCTAGTGGTTTCAGGAAGGAAAAAGTGATAATGAGTTACCACGATACTGCCTGAAGAGACCGTTCACTCATCCACTCATTTATTCAGTGATGAGCAAATTTTTTTAGTAGCAACCATGTGCAGGGTATTGTGCTGGGCGCTCTGAGGGAGAGAGGAAACATGCATCTATCTGCCTGTTTCCAGGCTCTCAGGGCATATAGCCAAATACAGTGTATCAGAGATACTTTATTGACTAATCTACAAGATAAAGAAATAAATGTCACAAGTCAAAGCTATGTAAGTCCAAAGGAAAGTAAGATTGTTTCCTTGAAGAGAGATCAGGAAAGGGTTTGTAGGGGAAGCACCATTTGGGCTGGGCTTTGAAGGATAGGTAGGAGTAAGAAAAAAAGCTTGGGCAGTGTTTTGCACATAGTAAGAGCGCTATGGGAATTTGCTGTGAATATTTTAGTTCAAACCAATATACTTGTAATTCCCCCAAGGCAATTTGATGCCTTTGTGTTCATAATTATTCTTCTACCTGGAATGCCCTTCCCCTCTCTGACCCCTTCTCCCCAGCCAACTCCCTATTTCTCTCTACAAACACTCCCCTGACCCCCTGGATCACACCTTCTGTCACGCCATCCCTGCAGTCTATATCTGAGCACAGCTCTGTCATAGACCAGTTACCTAATAAGGGGGCCATGTTTGGCTTCCTGTATGATTGTGAGCATCCAGAGAGCCCCACGTGAGTTAGATTCACCTTCATAGACTCAATGTCAGGCACTGGATGGATGCAGATGAAAGAGGAAGCCGTGGGGTGAGTGGTATTGCTGAGGGTCAAGAGCAGAGACAAGGACCTAGGATAGATCTTTGGAAACTGTCTATATTTTGAAGATAGTACAAAGAAAAACAAAAGCAGATGTAATCCCAGGGACAAAATCTGCCTGCCCAGACGGTGCATAGGAGGTGACCTTGGACATCTTTTAGGTTTCTCTTACTCATTGTTTCATCAGAGACAAATAGTTCCCCCGTCTTCATGGGGATATCAGGTAAGGAGCAGATCTGCAAAGGCACTGGCCCCCACCGCACTCCCCCACACAGCATATTCATAAACAGTCACATAGGGCAGGGTTTTTATCCTATTGGCCTATCTGCTACCCCAAACAGGCAGGGGTGAAGGCAAATACCGATCATGGGGGCCCTCAACCAGAACCAGGCTCCAGAAAGGAGCCTAGGAGAAGGAGGTCTCCTTTGAGGAGCTTAACAAGGGAAGAATGGTTTCACGACCTAAGATACCAAGAAGACACACAGTTTGGTGTTTGCCCGTTCTCTAAAACATGAGTCATGCATGAGGCCATTCACTTGGAAAACAGAAACAGAAAATTCACTCCTGCCAACATACCAAATTCCATAAGGGTGATGTAGCTTACTTTCACGGTGAACTCCTTCTCTCTCTGAACCTTCAGGACTCTTCCTCCACGAAGCACTTGCGGCACACAGCGGGCATCCAGCCCACCACACGAAAGCATTTTAATCTAGCTTTTGGTGAGGGGGGATGTGCCCAAAAGCTCTTCCAAAACCTTGCTTATAACAGATGTCAGCAGCCTGTGTTATAAAACTTATACTATTTGTCAATGAAATATAATGCTCAAAGCAAAACATATAGTATGTTTACTTCGGAACTCCTTGCTGCTTTGCCAGACAATAAAAGAAAGTTGTATTTTTAGCAGATAGTTCTCTTAAGCCAGTGTGGCAATTCCCTTTCCCTTCTCCTGGCTCTAATGGAGGCCAATCTGTTCTACATTCTACACAACTGTGGAAATTATAGAGGGAGACGAGAGGAATCGAATTTAGTATTTGTGAATTTGTTGTGCTGTGTAGATAAATACCCAGTTTCCTACTTCTCCTGGGCATCTGGGCAGGGAAAAACTCAATTAAGTAGGAACCAAATGATCCCTGGAATGATTAGAAGGGAGGTCTTACTCTCCTATTCTTTCTTACTTATGTGATGAATGCATCACTGTTTTCCAGAGCCTGAGATTGCAGTGAGAACATGGTCAAGATGTGGAGTTTTTCTCCTATGTAATATTTCTCTCTTCCAATGTATAAGAAAATTTGGTTAAGAAATTGGTTTGTAGATTTTGAACCCTTAATAAAAATAAATGCTCTTATTTATTCAAATGCTTGTGAGTAATTTTATTTGTTTGATTTTTCATTTTAAATCCATTTTATTGAGGTACAATTACATATAATAGAAAGTCCCCTCTTTATACAGTTCAATGAGTTTTAACAAATGTACACACCCCTAATGTAACAATCACCCCAAGTAAGAAATAGACTATCTCCAACACCCCAACAAATTTTCTTGTACACTTTGCAGTCTCCCCACCCTACCCCCAAGATTCGCTCGTCACTACAGATTGGTTTTACTTTCTCAAGGATTGAGTAGAAATGAAATCATACATTATGTAGTCTTTGGTATGTGGCTCCTTTCTCTCAGCACACTGTATGCGAGATTCATCCATGTTGTTTCAAGTAGTTCTTTTCTCCTTATTTCCGAGTAGTATCCCATTGCAAAGCTATACTGCAATTTGCTTATCTACTCAACAGTCGATGGCCATTTGGGTTGTTTCTGGTTTTAGAAATAAATCCACTATGGGGTGCCTGGGTTCCTCAGTGGGTTAAGTGTCTGACTTCAGCTCAGGTCATGATCCTGGGGTCCTGGGATCGAGCCCCGCATCGGGGTTTCAGCATGTTCTCTCTCTCTCTCAAATAAATAATATCTTAAGGAAAAAAAAAGAAATAAAGCTACTAGGAATATTCATGCACAAATTTTTGCTGAGATATATGTTTCAATTTCTCTCAATTAATTACCTAAGATTGAAATCACTGAGTAAATGATAATGGTATAATTAACTTTATAAGAAATTGCCAAGCTGTTTTCCAAAGCAGTTGGACCACTTCACATGCCCATAACAGTGTGCGAGAGTTCCAGTTGCTCCACACACTCGCCAACACTTGGTATTGTCAATGTTTTTAAAGTTTCACTGTTTTTATGGGCATGTTGTGATATTTTGTTGTGGTCTTCATCTTTATTTCCCTGATGAGATGAAATGTTGAGCAGCTTTTCATGTGCTTTTTGGCCACTTACACATTGTCTTTTGTGAAATTTCTGCTCATATTTTTTGCCCATTTTTAAAAACTGAGTTGAGTTTTTTAATTACTGAATTGTAAGACTGTCTTGTTATATTCTGGATACAGGTTTTTGTTTTTGTGGTGAGATATATGTTTTGTGAACATTTATCTGGCTTGCTTATTCAACCTGTCACGGTGTCTTTCAAAGAATAAAAATTTTTAATTTTAATCAAATCAAATTTATCTTTTTTTACAATGTTACTTTAGTTTCGTATGTACAACACAGCGATTTGACTGTTCTCTACATTATGCAGTTCTGACACAGTAAGTGTAGCTACCATCTGTCAGCACTCCAAATGTATCGCTTTTTTAATGATTATTGCTTTTTGTGTCCTAAGAAAACTTAACTAAGACAAAATCATGAAGATGTTATCCTTTCTTTTCTTCTACGTTCTATAATTCCAGCTTTTTATTTAGGTCTATTAGCCCTTTCAATTATCTTTCGTGTATTATGTGGGATAAAGGTCAAGATTCACTTTTTTTCCCATATAAATATCCAGTTGTTTCAGCATCATTTGTTGAAAAAACTACCCTTTTCCAATTGAGCTGCTTCAATACCTTTGTCAAAACTCAATTGAGCAAATATATGTTGATCTAGCTCATTGGCTTTAAAAATTCAAATATTAAACTTTGAATCCAGTAAGTTGAAAAAATTAAGTTCAATGCTATTGAAGAAGGATCAAGAAGGAGAATATGCTCAGGGCATTTAAAAATAAAAACAGCCCTGAATTAAATTGCCCATTTGTGTGTGTGCCCTCACCAAGCAGCTACCCTCAGAGAGCAGACAAGGGCCCGACTCAAGCTTGTGGCTGGCACACAACAGGCTCCCAATATACATATTCACAGACAGACAGACAGAAAGAAAGAAAGAAAGAAAGAAAGAAAGAAAGAAAGAAAGAAAGAAAAAGAAAGGAAGAAAGAAAGAAAGAAAAAGAAAGAAAGAAAGAAAGAAAGAAAGAAAAAGAAAGAAAGAAAAAGAAAGAAAAAGAAAGAAAGAAAGAAAGAAAGAAAGAAAGAAAAAGAAAGGAAGAAAGAAAGAAAGAAAAAGAAAGAAAGAAAGAAAGAAAGAAAGAAAAAGAAAGAAAGAAAAAGAAAGAAAAAGAAAGAAAGAAAGAAAGAAAGAAAGAAAGAAAGAAAGAAAGAAAGAAAGAAAGAAAAAAAGAAAAAAAGAAAGGAAGGAAGGAGAGAAGGGAGGAAGGAGGAGGGGAGGGAGGGAGGGAAGAAGGAAGTCAGTCAGTCAGTCAGTCAGCTAGCTTTTTATGGCAGCACCATAAAACAAAACAGAGCTTTGTGGATAATGCTGCTTTCTCCTGCTGGGCTATTTATTCCCCCAAATCTGTTCCCACTCACCAAAGGCTTGAAGTGGTCTTTGCCTTACATGAAACAGCAACTTGGACTAGAACCACTGTTCAGTGAGGGCAAAATGTCAGTAGAGGGGGCTCCTGCCCGAGCTCCTATCTGGCTCCAGCGCTTATCCTCTCCGGGCCTGTTTTGTGAGCTGTCCTGTGAGGAATAACTCAGCCAATGCCTCCACAATCTTAAGTATGCCAGAAAAAATTTCTCTATAACTCAACTCACTTTCTAACTGAGGCCTCACCTCCCCAGGTCAGGGGAGACAGCCAGCAGCTGACTCACTATCCTCAGTCTTCCAAGGCCACTGCTGAGAGGTCGATGTTCTTGGCCAACTGGTCATCTGGACCTGGCCACTCTCTGCCTCTGAGCCTCGCTGGTGGTGGCAGCCTCTGGGACTGTCCCCGGGAGACTCCCTCTCAGGGGCGGTGGGTGGTGGGAGACACGGGCACCAGCTCTACATAAGAAACGGGAGGCAGGGCCCCACGCATGCCCTCAGCTCCAGCTTCCTCTCTGCTCACCAGCGTCTCTCTGGGGAATTGGTTTCTAGTCAGAGCGTGGAAGCCCCGCTCTCTTCTTGCTTCTCCCAAACATTTTCTCTTTGCCATTTGTCCTCTGCGTTCGAATCACATTTGTCTCCTGAGGCGATCAACACAGCTGACTAGCCGCTTGGGAAGGAAGATGGAGAGTAAAGGGAGAAACTGAAGGGGCAAAAAGAACCAAAGGTCTCAGTAAGATAGAGTGTCTGGAGTCTGGAACAGTGTATGTGATCAATCAGTGTTAGTTGTTGTTGTTATTGTTATTATCACGGAGGGAGAAGCTGAAGGAGGAGGAGCCCCCGTTTCTGACAGAAATTAAAATGGGGCCTTCCCACCAGGCCAGCCACGCGGGGCCACCTTCCTCTCCCTGCTGTTCACCAAGCGCCAGCCAATTTTCAACCCATGTGACCACGCTTCCATCCAAGACAATCTGAATTAATTTTGCACGTGAAATTTGGTGGGATGTGGTGCCAAATGTTTAACTGAAATCAAGATGCAAACTTCCCTTCATCTACCCGTTTTGTAAATCCTGTCAAAAATAAAATAAAAGCCATTAAGCTTGTCTGGCAACATTTGTCCTTTGTGCACCGAGTTGTTCATTGTTCCTGATTCCCTCATTCTGTTTGCTCACCGCCCCCCCGCCCCAATATTTGTTCTGTTATATTTACGGTCCCTGGGCAGGCCCAGCACACTGTCAGGTCTACTGACTTTGCCAAGTCTAAGATGCCTTTTAGGGACTTATTTTATTTAAAGAGCACCCCATTAATGGGTTTAATGGCCTTTCAATCACTTAGTATGCATTGTCAATGAGGGAGAATCGATTTTCTGAGAATTCCTGTTCTGGGAGGGAAAGCAACAGCCCTTCCCTCGCTCTGAGTTTGGCCAGCGAGCAGATGACGGTGCAGGACGCGCTCCGTCCTGGTGCACAGGTCTCCTTGCAGCTGGCCGGCGCCCGGAGGAACATGCGCGCCTCTCTTGCTGCTTTCGGGTCATAACCATTGGCCACGGGGACACGTTGTTTTATGAACTTTGGATGAGGCTGACTGTTGCTCTCGCAAAAGATCCACTCCAGGCTTCATGCCACCCTCTTTGGGGAAGACTCAAACCCCAACCCTTGGGGCTTTATGAGATCTTCTTGGTTCACAGGAACAGACGGGGAAGGACGGCGGGCCTGCCAGGGTTCCCCAGACACAGACTTCCAGAAGGGCACTGCACCTCCGAGGTCTCGAGTTCTGGAATCTTGCAGCAATGAGCAAACACATAAACTCTCACTGTGGTAACTTCTAATTCCGTAACTATCTGTTGATGACTTTCTAAGTACAGGGCTTGGCGCTGTGGGAGACCCACGCGCGGGGCATCAAGAGAGTAGAAAGCCATCTCAGTGCACACTCAGGGTTTGTCTCTTGCAAGTTAGCATCTCCTTTAGGTGCTGTTAACCAGACTTCTCTCTCCTCCCTCTCTGATTCTCCCACCCCCACCACTCCCTGTCCTTCTCTTCCTCCCTCTTACCCTTCCCCGAGAATCCTGCAGGAAATCCCACACGCTCAATAACCACAGCTCTGTTCTCTGAAGACTGACAGTGACAAGGAGTCTCTCCTGGGCACCCTGCAGTTACCAGTCTGCAGAATCCTCAGCACGACTCTGCGTAAATGCTATCAAACTGTGACTATCTCCATTTTTTCAGAGAAGGAAACCAAGTTTAAAGGAGGTCAGGTCATTAGCTGTGAGCCAGACCCACCTGACTTGAAAACCTATTCTCTGAAGCCCTGCACCAACTTGGTTTTCTCTTGCTTTTTTTTTAGGGTGCTTTGCTCCCCAGGGGGTCCTAGCCAGCAAGTACCCACTGTCCTAAGGTAAGCGAAGCTGACTTGCTGACACCTGGCTAATGAGAATAACAATATTACTAATCTAGCTCTCACCGCCCCCCCCCCCGAAGTGACCATTCTGTGCCAAACACTTCATGGATCTTTTTTTCACTTAATTCTCACAACGACCTCAAGAGATGGAGAAAAGGGCCCCATGAGGGTAAGAGACTTGCCCAAGGTCTCATAGTTATTAGGTAATAATAATGATGATGATGAAATTGCTAGCATTGATTAAAGGCTTATTCTATGACAAGTGCTGGGCTAAGGTTTTTATATCTGTATATGTTTTAATCCCAGTAAAGCAAATGTTATTATTTACCGCATACAGATGAGGAAACAGAGGCTCAGAGATTGAAAGCAACCTGCCCAAGGTTAGCCAGCCCGAAAGAGATGGAGCCAGCATTTGACCCAGGGGGCCTGTGCCTACTTATAACAGCGATGCCGCCGTCATGCCCCACAGCCCACGCTCTTCGTCTCTCTCCTCTCTAAAAGCCTTTTGGAACATGGCCCATAAGTTTTCCCACAACAGTAGTTGAAGACAAACCCAAGAGCCGTCAGGTTTTGCAGCGGGGTGGCTTCTTAACAAGCTCCTGCCCTCCCCGAGAATCTCATTTGCATTTGTCCTTCTGCAGTAGTTTCCAATTCCCAGGCAGAACACAATTTAACTGTAAAATTCGCCTTAACTAACCAGCTGTCTGCTGCAGTCAGGCACCAGGCTCAGGTGCGACTCCCAGGAGGCTCTCTAGAATCAGTGTGCCCGCCTCTGCAAAGCAATATAAAGTCACCTCCGAGAAATGAGATGCCACTTGGAAGAGGCATGTGCTTCCATGCCCGCTTGTTGTCAGCTCAGAACAGTGGAGGGGGTGCCGATCACGGCTCAATTGCTCCCAGCACTTCTCTCCTGAAGGTTTGCCTGTCATCTATAGGAACCTGTTCAGGCAAGACTACCAAACGTCCAGGGCCTGGGGTGTTACTTGGGATGGGATCCTGGAAGGGAGGGGTGATGGGCTTAATTGGCCTCGTCTGGCCACAGTGTCATTGGCCATCCAGCTGGGGGCTCCCGACATCAATAGGCAAGAGAACGCCATTCAGCAAATGTCATCTGAGCCTCTACTGTATTCAGGACATTATGTGAGAGAGTACAAAGGTGAATCGAAAGCCCAATCTCAGGGTGCCCGTCTGGCTCAGATGGAAGAGCACATGACTCTTGATCTCAGAGTTGTGAGTTCAAGCCCCACATTGGGTGTAGACCTTACTTAAATAAATAAACTTAAAAAAAAAAAGGCCCAATCTCAGCCTGATGGGACCCTACAATTTGACAAGTATGTAGAGTGCCAAGTAGAGTAGGAAAACGTGCCCTTACGAAGATATAATCATTGAAGTTCAAAGACATCTGTTTCGAGGCTGTAGTTGCAATGAGGAAGCAGATGAGGTTGTTGGGAGAAAATAGATAGGGACAGCGGAGAGTCATGCCCAGAAGGGGACTTCTGCATGGACTTCGACGGAGGCAATAGCAAAGACATCCTAGACACGGAGCAAAGGAAGAGAATAACAGCTCAGCACCCCACGAAGCACTGGGTGACCCATGGGAGGGACGCATCCATAGTGTCCAATGAGACCAGCGTGATGAGACCGAGAAAAGGCCGTGGGGCCCAGTGACAAGGACGATGCTGACCCCCCCCCCCGAGAAAACAGTGTGTGTAAGGGAGGCCAGCAGTTTCCCCAAGGTCAAGGAGACACATGGGTGGTGGGGAAAGTAACGGAAGAGCGTGGAATGCTATTTAGGAATGTTTATTAATGAAAGTCAGAAGAGGTGGAGGTCAGTAAGGGAAGAGGGTAGCAGGCCTGAGGAATGTGTTTGAAGGATCGGGGAGGTTCAAACATGATTGCAGGTTCCTGGTGGAGCAAGAATGGAGGGCAGGCAGGAGTGACCAAGGGCACAGGGGGACAAATTCACATGGGGAAGAAAGACCCTTCAGAGACTGAGGCAAGGAAAGAGGAAGAGGGATGGTGCAGCCATTCGACATGGAAAAGGGGATGCTGACCTTGGAGACCTTGACTTTGCCATGACATCACAAATGATCTCCAAAAGTGATTGTCCTATCACAGTAGTGTGGGGACTGTGCTAAGATGGCCACCTTCTGAAGGAAGACGCTAGAGGAAATGGGGAAAGTTTCACTACATTTGTTTTTCATCAAGCAAAAATGTTCATCTTTTTCTTTCTCATTATTTTGCTTAATTACATACACAATTATAGTAAGTTTAGTTCTTCAACCTTCTCTGTCTTTACTTCTCTCCTTAGGAGTATCTTGTGACCTTTATCTCAAGGATTTGCCTCCTCTTATTACCATCAACTCTAGAGTCTGTAGGGGCTAATTATCCAGGCTGAAGATTACCTGGGTTTTTCTCTTCCTCTTCTCACAGACTCCCTGCCTCTTCGCCATTTCACTGCTCATCAGTCCTTCCACCAGATGTGGGCAGGGGAAGCATGACAAGCTAAAACTCAAATCAGTTCACTTTATTACTTATTTTGGGATCTAGCCAAATATTTTAAGCTATTATCTCAAATGAGGTTGGGGGCTACCACAAGTTCATAGTTATTTCATTATCCATGAATGGAACCACCCACAATTAGTCCCAAAGTCAGAAAGATTAAAAATGTCAATGTGAGGGAAAAAAGACACTTAGTGAAGGTCTTACTGGCAGAGCTCTAATTAATATCTCTCGTGTCATAGTTTTGTCTATCTCCTTGCCGTTCACTCTGAGTCTTGCTTTCTCGTTGTGGCTAATTTGAAATTCCACATATTGTATTTTCCGATTGGAAGCACTAAGAGTGAGCACTGCCAGTAATAACAGATTGGTGCTTCTTCTAGTCCCTGAAATGTGATGCTCAGAGTATTCATTAGCATTATGGTTCGGGCAGCTTCCAATGCTCCATAGTCTGCCTGTCTCATTGACAGCTGAGCATAGGGTGCGATCAGATGGTTCCCGGGGTATCTGTTTACTTATTAAACTTTGAGAGGTATGTATTTTTAAAAGGATCCAATAGGTTGTGATACTGTGCCACAGTTTCTCTGTGCCACAGAAAATGGGTAAAAGATCCATAGGACCTCTCATACTGCTGTGAATCTACGGTCGTATGGTGAATCTACAATTACCTCAAAATAAAAAGTTTCATGAAAAATTCTCCAAGACCTTATCATCAGAAGAACAAAACCAAAATAAAATCTAACAAGGACTTTCATGTATTCAATACATACACTAAAATGGCTAAAATTTAAAAGACTGACAATATCAAGTGTTGACAAGGATGAGAAGGAACTAGAACTCGGATACTGCTGGTGGAATATACAAACACTTTGGGAAGCAGCCTGACACTTTCTTATAAAGTTAAACATACACCTATCATAGGACCTAGCAATCCTACACCCAGGTATTTCCTCAAGAGAAATGAAAATATATGTCCACAAAAAAGATTGGTATATAAATGTTGATGGCACTTTATTCATAATAGCCCCAAAGTGGAAACAACACAAATGGCCATCAACTAGCAAATGGATGCATTTTGACATACTCATGCAATGGAATACTACTCAGCAATAAAAAGATTAGAACCACTAACATATATAATATATAAATGAATTTCAAAGTCGTTATGTTGAGTGATAGAATTTAAACACAAGAGTACATACTATGTGATTGTATTTACTTGAAGTTCTAAAATAGGCAATGCAATTTGTACTGACAGAAAGCAGATCCATGGTTACCCAGAGACATGGGGGATCAGGGATGGTTATTAGCTACAAAAAGTCATGATGGAACTTTTGGGAGGGATAGAAATGTTCAATATCTTGATTGTGGTGATGGTGGTGTTACACAGGGGTATGTGTGTGTGTGTGTGTATGTGTGTGTGTGTGTGTGTGTGTGTGTGTGTGTATTTTATTTAATGTGAAGTAGACCTCAAGAAAGTTGACTGAGGGAAAAAGGAAGACTCCAAGAACCTCTAACCAAATCAGAAAAATAAACTAAAACCTAGCAATGATTTCCTTATACTCAGTACATTAACTTTCTAATCTTAAATACATCTTCAACAATGAACAGATACCCTGAGTCAACAGACCCTGGCTTAGATCAGCCAGTAGAGGGAACTCTTTCTCAAACTGAGGCTCCATCAACTCAGTGACCTAATTAATCTCTAAATGTAACTTATGTCTCCACATTTCTCTTCACTCCATAGCTGCAGCCACATAACCTCAAGTAGAAGGAACCCAAACTATCCCAGTTAAGAAACTAACCCTGTTCCCATTGAGAGGTGGAGGAAAGGAAGAATTCCAGACCAGCAGGTTGGTGTTTCAGGATCCATGCTGACTTCCTACTGTGCTGCCACTCTGATCTTTACATGAGGCTGGTAATTAAGGATGCTTGGAAGCAAGCCCTCCTCTTACTCCCCAGGCATAGCAATCAGAGCCCTGTCATGGTGCTGTGCCTGCCTTCTGTCTCAGTTGCCTGAAAGTGGGGTCCTGACTTGCTTTTGCCAGTTGTTCTGTAATCTAGAGTCTCGGTACTACCTAATACCAGACCTAAGAGCCAAGCTTATCTGCCATTTGCCTGTAGCCAGGTTCCCCTGATGCCTGTCTCTGCCCTCTCACCCCCTGGAAGTCAGGCCCCTGACCACCTGTGCTCTGAGTTGGGTCTGCCCCAGTCCTGAAGGCCACCTGCCCATCCTGAGTGCCTTGTCACTATCTCCTGAGGCCCTCCTAGATTTATGAATCCCAGATTCATCTCCAGGGATGCCCATTCACCATCAACTATACACTGGTTCTAGACACATTTCAAGTCATTGTTCACCAGAAAACATCTTGGTGAGGCAATCATAAGGTCTTAGAGGACAAATTCTGCATCACTGTGAAATAATTCTCTTTGTTGCCCATCTAGAATCATGGAACTTTAGAGTCAGTTTCAGAGTCCATGTACTCCAAACACCGCCTCGGCAGGAATTGTTGAGAAGTGGACATGGCGGTCCTACTTTTGAACATTTCCAGTGGGGGCAGTCAGTACTTTTCAAGATAATCCATGCCGTTATTAGGTAGATTCAATTGCTAAAATCTCCTTTATATGGACTTCAAATTTATCTCCTTGAAAACCCACCTATTATCTTGGTTTCTACATTTTTGTGAGGAACACAGAGTTGCCTTTTCTCTATAATAGCACTTGAACTGTTCAAAGTCAGCAATCATATGTTCTCCCTCCTGTTTGTCATATTCTTTCTTTGCCAGACTAAGAGGAAAAAAGTCAGGTAAATTTAATTCAGTTTCTACTCAGTTTTTTTCTTTTTTAATTAACATATAACGTATTGTTTGTTTCAGGGGTACAAGTATGTGTTTCATCAGTCTTACACAACACCCAGCACTCACCACAACGCATACCCTCCCCATTGTCCATCACCCAGCTACCCCATTGCCCCGCTGCCCTCCCCTCCAGCAACCTTCAGTTTGCTTCCTAAGATTAAGAGTCTTTTATGGTTTGTCTCCCTCTCTGGTTTCACCTTGTTTCATTTTTTTCCTCTCTTCCCCTATGATACCTACTCAGTTTTAAGCAGCATCCTGAGTCCTCAGGGTGCAAAGATGAGTAATTTATGGTTTCTGCCTTCAAAGAGCTTATAGAATGGAGGGGAAGAGTTGGAGAGTCTGGGGTGGACCCTCAGAGGAGACAGCAGCATTGGATAGGAAGGGAAAGGGTGGGAGGGTATTCCAGGCATTGGAATGTAGGTGCAAAAGTCCAGTGGCAATGCTAGAAAGTTTCTGGAAGGCAGGGCACAGAGTGGGAGTGTAATGAAAGATAACACCGGAGGGGCAAGCCAGCACCAGATCACAAAGGACATTGCAGGTCACGCTAGAGTTTTACACAGGGAATCACACAATTATATTTCAGTTTTAGGTAGATGACTTTGGGGCGCCTGCGTGGCGGAGTTGGTTGAGTGTCCTACTCTTGGTTTCAGTTCAGGTCATGGTCTCAGAGTCATAAGATGGAGCCCTGTCTGGGGCTCCACATTCAGCGTGGAGTCTGCCTGAGATTCTCTGTCTCCCTCTGCCCCTCCTGCTCCTGCTCTCTCTCTCAAATAAATAAATAAATCTTAAAAAAAAAAAAAGATGTCTTTGACTGCTACATGCAGAAGTGGTTTGAGAGGGACAGAACTGGAGACAGGGGTATCTATGAGAGAGCTAACATGAGCCCCAGGGGAGAGATGGCCATGGCCTTACCTCAGAGGGTAGCAGTGGGAATGGCAAGAAGTGGGCTCATGGGAGAGGTGCCCAAAAGGATTGACTCGGTAAGACTCAGATGTGAGACTATGGGAGAGGGAGACTCAAGTCCATTTTCCTGGCTTGACTGGATAGTGATACTATGCCAAAGAAGATAGGCAACCCACAAGAAAAACCAGGTTGGAGCACGGAGCCGGTGAATGCAGCTTTGTACATGCTGAGTCTATGCTGTTGGTGGCAGGCCAAATGAAGTTGTTGGGCAAGTGGTATCAGAGCTTAAAAGGGAGATCTGGGCTAGAGATATGGATTCATGAGTCACAGGCCCATAAGTGGTCATTGAGGACTCCAGTGTGGATGAAGCCAGGCAGCAAATGGATATAGCATGACAAGAGAATGGGAAACAAGGGCACCTGTGTGACTCAGTCAGTTAAACGTCTGACTCTTGATTTCGGCTCGGGTCATGACCTCAGGGTCATGAGATCAAGCCCTGGGTCAGTCCCTGTGCTGGGGGTAGAGTCTGCTTAAGATTCTCTCTCTCCTTCTTCTTCTTCTGCCCCCACGAGTGCTTTCTCACTCAAAAAAAAAAAAAAAAAAAAGAGAGCGAGAATGGGAAGCAGCATGTGGGGGGTGGGCATAGAAGAGGGAAAATAGGGAGCGGCCAGGAGGCCTGAGGCAAACAGGATGTAACTGTTTCTAGCATAATAAGCTTTCCAAACACTTGGCCATCCTGGACACTTCAGCTCTTTGTTGCCACTGTTTGGTTTGGCTTTCGGTAACCTTTATTAGGTAGGGATTTTTGAATGGACACCATACTTCAGGTGTTGTAGAGAAGAATCACCTCCCATGTTCTGGACCCTAGACTTCTAAAAATGCAGGTTCCATGCCCTCACGGCTATGGCTCCTATGGAACTCGCCCAATAGAAAAATCCTCAGTGTTACAACAATTAGGCAATCAATCGATGACTAGTTATTAAGCCTGATTGTGCTGAGGTTTTACATGTAGGGTTGTAAAACCACCATCACGGGCTCCCAGAAATATGCCCTATGATCAGAAAGTTCAGAGACACATGTGGAGATAGATGTAGGGGACACTGCTCTGATTACCAAAATGAAACACTGCTGCTCCCAGAACATGGCAAGCTCTCTAAGGCCTTCCTGCCCTTGAATGTGGCATTCCCTCCACTTGGGATTCCCTCCACTCTTGTGCTGGTTATCAGTTTATTGCCTCTTGGCTCCAAATTCATCCTTTTTGTCTTCCCCATGAAAATGGATCTGAGCCCTTTAATTATCGTTTCTTTGCCAGTTGGCACCGTGTTAAGCTTTGTCAGTAGAGGGTGCTGGAGAGACACCACTGGAGGAGGAGGGGGTCCCATCCTGGTCCCAAGTGCTGGCTCAGCAGGCTTCCCCAGTACCCAGATCCAGCGGTGCATAGTGGCTAGTCGCTCCCCCTGGCATCCCTCCATTTCCAACCGTTTCGTAGCAGGGCAACTCCCGTGAGACACTTTACTGTGAACAACTTTCTCCTGACACTGAGGGTGGGAGTGAGGTTGCTCGCAAGTTCCAGATGGCAAATTGCCAGCAAGACCCATTGATAGCACAGCATCTTCTCTGCCAGGCAGTAAGCTGAGGCCATGCGCCTCTCACAAGATCTGGATTTCAGCCCTGGAGACAGTAGCTGTTCCTTATATCTGCTATTCTTGTGTTCTTTGGCATTCTCTTTACTTCTTACTAGTCAGTACCTTGTTATTCCAATCCCTGCCATAATCAAGAATTCTTCATTTTAAGCTTCCCCTATTCAAGTCACAGGGTAGTTTTATTCTCCTAGTTGGACCCAGATTGATACACCTCCCTTATCGCCCTGATAAACTTCTACTTATTGCGTGGGACTGGCCTTGGACATCATCGCTGTATTTTGCCTGGCAAGAAGTCGGATAGGTGCATGTCAGATGTGGTTATGCATGCATGCATGCATGAATGATTTCCATTACTGCTGGGAAGTTATTCAGGAGCTAGTTTGGCAAGTAAGGCATTTTTTTCTGAGTAATGACCAGAATCCCAGAGAGGCCAGGATCAGACAACCCTGGATTTGATGTCTTAGGGGCAAACCTTGGCCCTCTCGGAGTCCGTTGTTCAAGCTGGTGTCCTACCATCAACCCAAGCAAAGTTTCCCCATGCAGATGATGCTAACTTCTCACCCCATCTGCTTCAGATGTACTGTGGAACTCGGGCCCCCACGCCCCAGACTGGCTTTTCACAGCCCAATCTTATGGCACAAGGGTGGAAACCAAAGGAAAATTTCCCTGGAGATATTTATCTTTGAGCTGTTTTGAAGACCTTAGTAAGCAAATATTTTTAACTGGTAAATTTTAATATCAACCAGCCAAGTTTTAGTAAACTAAATTTGCAAAACCCTGGTTTCCTGATACCCTTGGATGTTTCTAGTTACCTCAAAAGTTATTGCAAAACTCTCAAAAAAGATCCCAATGGACCAAACAGTCTTTATTTACTTTATCTTAAAAATTAAATACATGGTTTGTGGCACTTTGAGAAGGCATGGAGTAGGAGGAGTGGGAATGTTACAAAAAGAAGATAATAATAGGGTAGGAAATTTCAAAGTGTGGCTATTACTTATCTACATTATAGGAAAATACATAAGTCAATTCATATTACCCTGGTATGTGCCACACCTTTAACCATCCCAAAACACATGGGCATAAAAATCATTGACACACGCGCACATACACACACACACACACACACACTCACATACACATACACACAAATCTGTTTACTTATCTTACCACATAGATTGCCCACATACATAAATATTTGTATATATTGACATATATTTCTCCTATAATATTATTCATTTACTATTTTATCATCCCTTTTTTTTGGTACCCCTGTCTCAGTTTCCCTCCTCTGCAGAATACTGAGTTATAAGGATTGAAAAAGGTAACATTTGTAATGTTTTTGGTATAGGGCCAGGCACAAATACAGCACTATTTTAGTGTTAAAAATAAACTAGCATACAGTAGAAATAAACTTAACAAAGGAGACAAAAGATCTGGACACTGAAAACTACAAAACACTGCTGAAAGAAATTGAAGAAGACACAAGTAAATACAAAGACATTTCATGTTCATGGATTGGAAGACTTCATATTACTAAGCTGTCAATTCTACCCAAAGCGACCTGCAGATTACAGGCAATCCCTGGCAAAATTCCAACATTTTTTTTGGAGAAATAAAAAAACCCATCCTAAAATTCACATAAAATCTCAAAGGACCCTGAGTATCCAAAACAGCTTCGAAAAAGAAGAACAGAGTTAGAAGACTCACACTTCCTGATTTCAATACTTATTACAAAACTGCAGCAATCAAAACAGTGTGGTACTGGCATAAAAACAAATGCATGGACCAATGAAATGGAATAAAGAGCCTAGAAATAAACCCTCTCCTATGTGGTCAAATGCTTTCAACAAGGGTGCCAGACCATTCAATGGGAAAAGGATAGTTTTTCCAACAAACAGTGCTGGATATCCACAAGCAAAATAAAGAAGTTGGATGCTTATACTACACTATATACAAAAACTAACTCAAAATAGATCAAAGACATAAAGAGGTAAAACTGTAAAACTCTTCTTAAAAGAAAACATAAGGGGAAAGTTTCATGACATTAGATTTGACAATAATTTCTTGGATATGACACCAAAAGCATAAGCAACAAAAGAAAAAATACATACATTGGGCTAATTAAAATGCATAATTTTCATTCATCAAAGGACATTGCCAAGCAAGTGAAAAGGCAACCCACAGAACAGGAGAAAACATTTGCGATCATATATTTGATAAGGGATTAGTATTCAGACTATTTAAGGAACTTCTGCAACTCAGCAGGAATAACAAAAACCCAATTTAAAAATGAGCAAAGGTGGGGGGGCGGTGCCTGGCTGGCTCAGTTGGAAGAGTGTGCCATTCTTGATCTTGGTGCTCTGATTTCAAGCCCCACGCTGGGTGTAGGGCTTGAAATTTTATTTTTAAGCACATGAAATAAGCACATGAAAAGATGCTCAACATCACTAATCATTAGAGAAATGCAGCCCAAACCACAAAGAGATACCACTCACATCATTAGGATGGCTATCAAAAAGAAGGAAGGAAGGAAGGAAGGAAGGAATGAAGACAGGAAGGCAGGAAGGCAGGAAGGGAGGGAGGAAGGAAGGAAGAATTACAAGTGTTGGTGCAGATGTAGAGGAATTGAAACTTGTGTACTGTTGGTGAGGATGTAAAATGGGGTCACTGCCATGGAAAATAGTATAGTGGTTTCTCAAGAAATTAAACATGAAATTTCCGTATGATCCAGCAATTTTACTTCTGGGTATATACCCTAAAAAAACTGAAAGTAGGGACTCAAACAGATTTGTACACCAATATTCATATCAGCATTATTCACAATAGCCAAAAGGTGAACACAACCCAAATATCCATTGACAGACAAACGGTTGAACAAAATGTGGTGGGCACATACAATGCAGTATTATTCAGCTTTAAAAAGGAATGAGATGCGGGCACATGCTACAACATGGATGAACTTCAAGGACATTATGCTAAATGAAATAAGCCGGACACAAAAGGACAAATATTGCATCACTCTGCTGATATGTAGTAC
The DNA here is from genome assembly GCF_037043125.1 of Eumetopias jubatus. NCBI lineage: Eukaryota > Metazoa > Chordata > Mammalia > Carnivora > Otariidae > Eumetopias > Eumetopias jubatus. The sequence goes on along the minus strand of NW_028274820.1, from coordinate 59,444,610 downwards.
CTAGAATAGTCTAAATATTAGAGACAGGAAATAGAAGAGAGGTTAGCAAAGGGAGAGGAGAGAAGATGATGGGGATACAGAGATTTCGTTTGGGGGGATGAAACCGTTTGGGAAATGGTTGGGGTAGTGTCTGCACAACAACGTGAATGTGCCTGATGCTACTGAACTGTGTATTTTTAAGTGGTTAAAATGGTAGATTGTATGTTACATGTATCTTACCACAATAAAAATCTAATGAATAGGGGCACCTGGTGGTTCAATTGGTTAAGCATCTGCCTTCGGCTCAAGTCATGATCTCGGGGTCCTGGAAATGAGCCCTGAGTTGGGCTCCCTGCCCAGCGGGGAGTCTGTTTCTCCCTCTCCATCTCCCCACCCCTCACTCATTCTCTCTTTCTCTCATAAAATCTTTTTTAAAAAATCTAAGGAATCAAATCAAAACAAAACAAAGCATAAAATCTTGTGCTCATTATGTACCATCTGCTATCCTAAATGATTTTCGTTTATCACTTGAGTTGACCTCTCCACAATCCTACGAAGCGGGTACAACTGTCATTCCCATTTCACAGATGAGAAATGGAGGATCAACGAAGTTAAATGTTTTACCCATGGAAAGGGAGAGAATAGGTGGTAGAGTGAGGAAAGGGGCCCCAGAGAGTCAGAGCCAGCCCCTATAACCTGCATGCTGCATCCTCCCAGCTACTGAACACATTGTGAGTGTTATCTGTGCGCGGGTAGGGAGAAAGGTACGTGAGGAGGGGCCCAGCCCGGGCCTCCTCCCAGCTCCTGGACTTTCTGCAGGCCCTCCATGCAGCACCTTTCTGATGCTGGGCCAACTGCATGCACAGGCAGAGGCTTGTGAGGGCAGATGCAGCCCCAGGTACAGTCCCCATCAACATCAAGGGGCACCTACCCCGTCAACATCAAGGGGCACCTACCCCAACTGGAGCAAGGAGAGGCTTCCTTAAACATTCTCCAGAAAAAGGTCTGAGGGAGCATACGCCAGTCTAAAGCTGCCTGGAGATTAGTGGGCCTCTCGTCCAGCTAGAAATCCTCTCAAGTTTAAAAAGAAAAAAGCATGGAATAATGGAATAACTAGCCCCGTTGGTGAATCATTCACTAGAACATCTGCACAATCTGATTTGGGGGAAATGTCTTAGCTTGGAAATTTCAAAATGTTAATGTCTTGCTAATGTCTATGCTGGTTTTCAATATATTAATACATTGAATTAATATTATTCATTAGTAGTATGCTAGTTTTCAGCATATTAATGTAGCTTTCTTTTCTGAACGCTCTCTCTCTCTTTCTCTCTCTGGCCATAAGAGTAACCAGTATTATCACAAAGGCTCTGTGCTATTAATATTTATTGAGATCTTACCACTTGTAAGCTCTTTACATGTATTATTTAATCCCTGCAACATCCTCGTTTCATAGCTGAGAAAACACATAGAGGTGAAGTAACCTGTCCAATGTCAAATAGCAAGGAATTGGCGAGCTGACAGTCACACCAGGCGGTCCGATCCAGATGCTTATTAGAAATCAGTCCCGTAATAAAAAAAAATAATAATTTTTAAAATAAAAATAAATAGAAGTAAAAAAATTTTTTTAATTAATCAATCAGCCCCGTGGCATTGGAAAATTCCCTTCCACACTCTTAGGTCCTCTTTTTCCTCATCTGGGAAATGAGGGGATTGGACCAGATGTTGTGTAAGATTTTCTTCCGGCTTGAACGTGCCCATTTTCTTGTCCTTGCGTGCAAATGATATTTAACCATGCGCTTCGCAGATGGGTATCCACCAACGCTCCCCGCTTGAATTATGGGCGCCATTAATGCTGTAGGACTGGAAAGGAAAGTTGATCTCAGCTGAAACTGACAGTGCCCCTGAGCTATTTATCATTCTTTTGTCCTGCCCCAAACAGACTTTACGCTTCAACTGCACTCACCCCCTAACTACCTAAATATCTCAACTCTCTACAAAGTCTCTCCAGACTCTGAAATAACTCAATAAAAGAGCAACAGACGTAATGATTCAAGACTGAGGAGGAGAAAGGCGTTCACATTGATATTCTTAATACAATTCCCTCTTTCTTCCCCTGGATTCGCAGAATTTCTTCTCACTTATGAATTTTCTAATAAGCCTGGATAGTGGTGTGCTGCTAATGTTTAAACAACCAGCTCTCCAAGAAAACAAAAAAGCCCTGATTGGTAGCATCTGCTGACTTCCGTGGTTTCAATATTCCCACCATGGCTGGTTTCCCACTAATGCCAAGTCACTGAACACAACTTTGGAAAGAAATATGAACCAGTAGGAGCTGGTATCGGCACACCACCGAGTCTGGGTCATAGTACCACTCATCTGTAAGCCCTGCAGCCTAAAGTATTCTTCACACATTTGTTCATTCATCCAGTCAACAAACTTTTTTTTTTATTATTATACTAGGAACACGAGCAAGGTATCTATTAAATGAGTTCCTTATTGCAAATCCATTGCCTTATTGGGTTTATTACAAAATAATATTATTTTTCCAACACTTCCCCCTAAGAAGTTTCTTGAGACAAGGCAGGTGGAATGACAGCTTTTCTACCTTCAAAAATTCACTTACCCAAACCACAGGAGATGATTTGCTTCTCTTGAGTTAGTAATTCTCATTAACATTCTAAGCATTGGGGAAAATTACATCACAATATGTATGTGATGTAATTGACATATAAAACCCCAAACTGCTTTATTATAGAAAGTTTACAAAATGCAAAAGCAAACAACTCACCTCTCAAAAATGCTTACCCAGACATAATCCTTCTATAATACTTTTTCTCTACATTGGTATATTCAAGATATGTGTGGCTTGTGAAGAATACGGACTCAGGAGCTTCATTGCCTGGATTCAAATCACAGGCAATGTGATTCAATTCAATTCAAATCACAGTTCCATCACTTATTAGCTCTGTGATCTTGAGCAAATCAATTAACCTCTCTGTAAAATGGGATTCGTGATCATAATAGTAGCTATTGTGAGAATTGAGTAAATGTACGTACAACACCCAGAACAACATATAGGAAGTTCCCCATAACTGTTAGCAGTTATTACTAGCAAACACAATCGAGGATTTTCTCAATGTTGCCTAAAGCATGTCTTTCTAACAAGATGGTGCACTCCTCAAAGTCTTTTTTGCGGTCCCCTAGAGTGCCTAGCACATAGTGTAACTTGAATCAATTCTTGTCAAACAAGCAATTAAAGAAATTAATTGATTAAATGTAATTGGATCGATGAGACTCCAAAACATTCTTGCCACAAATCAGCCATTGGGTCTCTCATCTAGATCTCAGGCACATTTTCTGTCTCCATGAGCCTCTCTGAAGGTAGGGAAAGTAACCAAGAATAAGTACCTGGAGTAATTTGTCAGAGCTGTTAACATGTATTTATGTTCAAGAATGTTTATTATTTATAAGCAAGGAAAAATGAAAGCAACCTAAATGTTCGACAAGGGAAAGGTTGAATAAACTATGATGTAGCCATTAGATATCTATTTTCAGTAAGTATTTATTAACATGAAAAAAAATGCCCTAATTGTAGTAAGTGGGAAAAGTATCATATAAACTTGTATAAACAATATTATCCCAATGTTTATGTTTTTCAATGTGTTTGCATTAAGGAAAAAATAAAAAGACACTTACTGGAAATATACCAAAATCATCACAGTAGCTATCTCTGATTGATAGGATTAGGGTGACTTTTATTTCCTCTTGGTATATTTCTGAATTTTTTCTAAATAACAAAAAGAAAACATAAAATAGATTTGGACTCTCAACCTTGGAATTGGTGTCTCAGGGACAAAATGATGCGTCCCTACATGCATATAGATTCAGTGACCTAAGCACCTCTGTGAGAGAGTTCTGCTACCACCTACATTCCCACCCAGTCTGGCATTTGCCACCACCCATCCCCATCCCACTCCCAACCTCCCAAAGTGTCCCAAATCTGACATGGAAGCATAACCTAGGTTTTGCAAATGTGACTCCAACATCCAGCCATTTGGAAGCACCGATGATTACCTTAATTTTTCACACGCCTTTCACATATCTGGCATTGGGTAAATACAATCAACCTCACGTAGACATATTTCCAGCTATTAAAAACCAAACACATTTGTGTTATCTCCTGCCCTTGAGGTGCCTGATATAAGGGAAGCACGATTGAGTACCTTACTGATAAGGCTGAACAAATACGTCTTTGAAATAGGCTATAGGAAAAACCCAGGTTGGAGATGTGCCATACACGTTAAAATCTAGCTAAATTTGGGGAGAAGGTGGATCTCAATTTAGTGAACTGTGAGTTCTAGAATGTTTGTTTAATAAAAACCATTTTATTACTTTCAAATCCAAATGGGCTTGAAGCACAATTTTATGAGTCTACATCGAGGTAGCAAGTATATAATTGGCTCCTGCTTTTAGAAATAGGTAAGAATTATTTATAATGAGCATATCAGTCAAGTATGATTTAGTCCCTCTGATGTGTTTAAAACAACTTATTCAAAATCATAGAAAAAGCAACTTATTCCCTTAAGTAGTGTGATGTTTAGCAATTTTATTTTTATTCTTAATTTGCTTACAACCACCTCTCCTCAAGGCAATCTCAAGCCAAAGCCTATCTAAAGCATCATAAATTTCAAACTGCTGAGCTAAATCAATAAGGTTTTATGGTACATCTTTAAAAGAAAAAAAAAAGAAGACGAAGAAGAAGATGAAGAGGCATAACTTAACTAAATGTAGCTAGGGAAATGCACACAAGTTATTTTTGCCGTAGCTCCTTTGCTACGGATGGAGGAACCAAGCAGTTCTATTTTCATTCATGAGGAAAATCTCACAACAGCGGGCACATCGTGGGACACAGTCAGCCCAACAAGAATGAGCAAGAGAGAGCAGCTTTAGCTGCTCCTGAAATACTTTAGGGGCAGAAGTTGCTAATCCCAAGGAACATTCTATGGTGAATGTTATCTCTGCTTGAGTCTCGTTAATTTCATGGAAAAAATATTATTGACGTAAGATTTGTTAAGCACCCCTCCACCTTCTCTGCCTTGTTTTTCTCCAGTGTGTGTGTCACTAACATGTTCCATAGCTTAGTTTTTTAATTATTTTTATTGTTTTTCTCCCTCAGAATGCAAGCTTCGTAAAGGCACGAATTTTTCTTTGGGGTTTTCTTTTTCCTTTTTTTGGTTGCATTTAGAATGTACCAGCACAGGGACGCCTGGCGGGCTCAGTAGAAGAGCGGACGACTCTTGATCTTGGGGTTGTGGGTTTGAGCCCCACGTTGGGTGTAGAGATTACTAAAAAAATAAACTTTTTTTCTTTTGTTTTTGTTTTTTTTTTCTTTTAAAGATAGTAGGAAGGGTAAAATGAAAGCGGGGAAATCGGAGGGGGAGACGGACCATGAGAGACTACGGACGCTAGAAACAAACTGAGGGTTCTAGAGGGGAGGGGGTGGGGGGATGGGTGAGCCCTGGCGATGGGTATTAAAGAGGGCACGTATTGAATGGAGCACTGTGTGTTACACGCGAACAATGAATCATTGAACACTACATCAAAAACTAATGATGTAGTGTATGGTGATTAAGATAACAAAAAAATTTTTTTTAAAAAACTAATGATGTAATGTATGGTGATTAATATAACATAATAAAATTTTTAAAAAAAGAAAAGAAACTTAAAAAAAAAAGAATGGGCCGGCACATTGGAGGTGCCTCAAAAGTATTTGTTGAATGAACCCAGCTCCTCTTAATCAAGGAGGATATTCCTGAGATAATCTCTGATAAGGTAGAAAGAGCTCTGGATTTGGAGTCCAAAGCAAGTAGCACTTTGCTTGGCTCAAAACAGACACTCAGGGGACATTTTTTGGGTGGAGATGGGTGTATGGATGTTATATTGGTAACTCTCCTTATCTGTGAAATGGGAATAATACTTCATTGTGAGAACTGTTGTGACATCTTAGTTACTTGATAACTCTTTTCTCCCAGTTGATGTAGACGGAACAGGAATAAGGCAGTAAGAATCCTTACAGTAGAAGACAAAGCAAGAAATCATTTAATCTTCTGTGTAAATGAGAGGAGACAGGAATTTGGGTAGAAGTGTATGTTTTTATTCTGTCTTGTAGTGCTGCCAAGTCAAGACGGTGTTTGAGCAGAGAGGCAAGCAAGACGCAGCCAAGTGGAGCAGGTGAGCGGGCCGCCAGCTTCCAATGAGACATAAGTGAAAAACAGCCTTCAGTTTCACTTCAGTGGCCTCCTTGAACTGAGAGGCATCTGACTGTCAGGCAAGGTGATGAAAACCCTCGGTAGACACTCCAGATCTTAGTTCTGGTCATTAAGTCTCAAGGGTAATCCAGCCCCAGCTTTCTTATTCCTAAATTTGTTCTTTTTGCTCGAAGAGATAAAGCCTTCCGCTCTCTCATTCCTCGTGAAACATTCATTTTTGCCCCATGGGTGGCTTGCTCGGTGAAAGCAGAGGTCTTCCGAGCGCAGCCCCCTCTGCTTTGGTGGACAGATGCGGAGAAGGACACTGTGTCCTGGGAAAACCACTCCGGTGGAGGTAGAGAAGAAAACCACAGGCCAACAGGGGGATGAGATCGGCGCCCTCCCCCTAGTCGTCGCAGGCAGCTTTGGGAAGACCTTCCGGAGCCCGGGGGACACCGTTCCTCCTGAAGAAATCTCAAATGCCCACTGGTAGCAAACTGGAGTAACCCTGGCACAGAAAATTTTCTCCCTGCTGTTGCTGCCTTGGGTTCGGGAGTCTCACCATGTCCCAGAGCGATTCCTCACGTGGTGCTGTGCTCAAGGAAATCACCTTGTCTTAGGACCTCAGCCCTTCATGTGTTTAGCGGGTCAAGAGGCAAATTCTCTTCCTACCAGTAAGAGGCCCCAGGCTCCCGTGGGCCCCAGCCATTGTTATTTTGAGAGTGAATTGCATAAATCTCTGTTGCTGCGAGGGCTATAGGAGTCTAGATGGAAGGAAACTGTTGAAACCAAACCCCAGAACCAGGAGTCAGGAAAAACCCCAAACATGCCTTTCTCCCAGAGCTCGGCTAACCCCAGCTCTCCTTTGTTAGGAAGTGATGTTCCTCCCTCTGTCTACAGGAACGGTTAAGGCTGCACAGATGTCCCAAGACCTGCTCTGGAGGCCTTCATGGGATGGATAGTCCAAAAAACAGTACAGACAGACGTGGCCTGGGAATGGAGCATTCCAGAAGCTGTGCTATTTATCAGTGTTTTTCAACCAGCCCGGCCTTGTTACTCGCCCTATGAGAGGTCTGGGAGAAAGTCATATGGAAAGTGTAAAGAAATAGAAGATCCTCCCCTCAAGGTCCTTTCCGTCCAGGCAGGGAGACAGCCCGTGTACACATCCACTGAGGCACACAGGCCGGGACAGGTGTTGATAAATCTCTCAGGCCACGAGGACGAGAAGTGTTCAGGGCTGGATGAGTTTCTTTCTTTCTTTTTTTTTTTTTTTTAAGATTTTATTTATTCATTTGAGACACAGAGATACAGAGAGAGAGAGCATGAGCTGGGAGAGAGGCAGAGAGAGAAGGAGAAGCAGGCTCCCCGCTGAGCCAGGAGCCCGATGCGGGACTCGATTCCAGGACCCGATCCCAGGACCCTGGGACCATGACCTGAGCCGAAAGCAGATGCTTAACCATCTGAGCCACCCAGGCGCCCATGGATGAGCTTTCTAAGGGCTTGGTTGTCCGAGAAAGCTTGGGGAAGAGGTGGCGGCCACCCAGTGCCTGGTGGGATGGCTCGGAGGGGTGAAGGGAGGAGCGGCAGGGTGGAGGGAGGAGAGTTTGTACACGTATGACATGAGGATGCTCCTTTATGTGTCCTGTCCCGGCTCTGGCTGGGGAGCTCAGCAGGGCAACTGCCTGTCGCCAAGGTGCCCCGTTTCCATCTGGATGACGGCGTGCACCCCACACGGCTGGAGGCCGCTAAGTCATGTCTTCCAAGGCAGCTCTCCCCTTACCCCATGAGCTAAATTTTTGACCCGATTCTCGAAAAATTATTATGACCTTTCCAACCCTTCACACAGAGGCTTTGCGACGGAGACAAAAATCATTTGTAGTCCAAGTCTTTCGGGTCCCCAAACCGCCCCCATCACCACTCCTGTTTCTTCCCTGAGTGTCGTGGACTCACATTTTTTTTCCTATTTCATCACCACTCCCTTCCCCCCACAAGCACCACGGCCTTCGGGGCTCCCTCCACCTAGATTACTGCGGCCCGGCCCCCAGCCCCCACTGCTCTGTCTGATAACTCCTTTGCTCAAAGTCCTAAAAATGTGCACACTTTTGACCCGTTAACTCCGTTCCTCAAAATGTATCCTTGCCTGACTTTTCTCTCGGCGGAGTTCTTGCGTCTGTGCCGCCCGTGGGCCTCAGGAGTCCTGCATGATGCCGGGGCCCTGCAGCAGCCAACAAGCCGGCAGCTGGGCCCTGCATGGAGCTTACAGTCTAGGAGGTTGTTTGTTTCTCCTATCAATCCAGATGTTTTATTTACTTATGTATTTTGTCTCTTGGACAAAACAAGCCTGTCGTACTCTCAGAGAGAATATAGGGTCACTGCATCATAGGGTAAAATAAATTCCCCTTGACCATGCCGGGGACAGAGAGTGACAGGTGCAGACAGAACGAGAAGAATACTGTTCTAGGTCAGAGGTTTTCAAACAGAGCGCCACACCCTGTGAGCCTCAGGGGTGGGGATGCCCAGCCGACAGGGAAGGCGACAGTTTGCCAGGGCTGCACAGAAGGACTCATGTATGTCCCCAGCACCCCCACCCACCAAGCAGTTCTGCGTAGTTTTCTCCTTGTTACTCTGGGCTTCCTGGGAAGATTTATTCGAACAGAATGTTCTGTGGCTGCAAAGTTTGAAAACTACCAGTTGTCTCAAGTTGCTATATTTAGTCTGGAAGTCTTCCAGACTGGGGAATTTTTTTTTTTCCAAATTCTCTGAAATTCTCTAGCTTTTATGTTTAATTAATGAGCTTTACTCATGCCTGATACATGTTGGGTGTGTAATTAATGAGCAGTAATACCACGGGCAGGGTAAGGAATAAAATTTCATAGACAGTGCAAATGTGCTAGAGATGAAAACCCTAAAATAATTTTGCACACTATGCAATGGTGGGGAGGGCGCATATCAAAAACACCAACAAAAATGTAAGCAGTTTTAACAATTTGACATGAATTCTGTATGGTGTCATTCGGGATTCTATTTAATATTTGCTAGGTTCCCACAATGTGCTGGGTAATGATCTCTTTTCTCTAATTTTCTTTAGCACCTTGCACCTACAGATTTTACAACTAAACTGTCATTATTCACATACCACCACTGTGGGTTTTTTTTTTACAATATCTGCAGGCCACTTGTACTAGTAGATATTTTATTTAAATAGATTCATTTTGTTTTTAAATTTATTTTTAAAGAAAACTTCCTATCAGTACCCATAAATAGAAGACCAGAAACACCTACCAAAAATAGAAGGTAACTGTAATAATAAATTCATGATGATGAAAATAATCAACTGTTTCTTTAAAATATAAAGTGTATATAAGCTATAAACCATAAAGTATACCTTGTCTTTGCTTCCCTCACCTCACCTTATACCTTCTTGTACCTGCACATCCACATCCCCCACTCCAAGTACTAGCCTTGCTTTAAGCTAGTTGACAACTAAGAGTTGATGAGGTATGAATCTCCTATTTTTTATATTGATAAGAGACTATTAATTTTTTAAAACTCAAATATCAGAACTTCATTGGAATTTTAGACATAATGCAAGAGGATTGTACCATTCAATTTAAATCGCATACATTAGGTGATCTACTGATCACCTACTCATAAACCAGGCCTCAGGCCTCCCCACAGATTTATATTGAGATTGCCCCAAAACATGGAAATTTGCCTACGAATATATCAAAGCCTTTAGGATTTGACAGATATGGTCTTTTCAGATGGTGATGACCCTCTAGCAAAAGAAATATGGATCAATCACCTCATTACCACATACTTTATTCTAATTGTACCTATAACAATATTCCCCCCACCCACCTACCCACCTAGGAAAGAGGGAGGGGAAGTTAGCCACAGGGTCTGAATATTGAATTTACATCGCTGATGACTTGTCACTGCATTTTCTCCCTCTCGCATTGCAGAACTCCTCCCAGGAGACCTTGGGAGAGTTGTCACAGATCAGGTTCTGTGGGAAGCAGGCTCTGAGATGAGATTGTACGCAGGAGGAGATTTGGAGAGTGGACTCAGGAACCACACCTGTGGGTGCACAGGGGAATCAGGACTGGGCAGAAGAAGAGGTTAAGCTGTGCTATGGTCACAACAGAGACCTCAGCCAGGCTCACAGGTAGCCCTTCAGAGGCAAGAGTGTTGGCTCTTTAAACTCCCCGCACTGGCAAGTCACTGGATGCAAGATGCCTCTGAGGAGGGGTCATAACTTTGGGCAGGGCAGCCCTCTTTGGCCAAAGACAATTCTCGGGCAGGGATTCAGCTGTAAGGCACCAGGAGGCAGAGCTCCTGGCAGTGGGGGAATGATACCTGGGTCCTGGAGGAGGATCTGGACAGTGGACAAGAGCATCTACCTCCAGAGTAAACCCACTAGCGCCTTGCCCCAAAGTCCCACCCACGGAAAAGTCATGAGGCCTAATTTCCAGGCAGTCCCTCACAGTGATGAACCAGTGCGCCTGAAGGCCGAAAAAGAAGGTGAAAGGCAGGTAACATAATATGTATGTGTGTACGGGGTGGGGGGTGGGGAGCAGAACACCCCACACAGACCTTGATATTCCTTTCCACCCTTCCGCATTCATCCCTCCTCCACTGAAAAGTGCTGGGCAAGAAACAAATGTGGTCTTGACGCCCCCTGGGTTATCAATCTTGAGATATAGTGTTCAATTTCAGAGTTCTTTGACCAAAGCCAAGTTACACATTCTGAGGAAAGCTGACTTTCCAGAAGGCAAAGACATTTGGAGGCATGAACTAGGGTGAACCTTATAAGTGAAGATTCAGGAGTCTTTGATTGCCCACAGTTAGCCAAGCATTGGCTGAGTTGCTTTCTTTCCTTAGAGCCAGGAAAAATGTTAAGTGGTGCTGGAGCTTCCGGGGCCAAGCCTGCAAAGCAAACCTGAAGGAGAGGAGCAGCTCATGCCGCAGATTTCCTCCTTGGTCTGCTTTCTGCCCACCCCCGGCCCCCCACCCAGAGTCAGAACACACAGGTGAGTAATAAAGCCACAGGCTGCAACTGGTAAGCTTGTCTTCGACGCCCTTGTTTTGGGGAAACGTTTCTAGAGCATTTCTCCTTCATTTCAGGTAGGGAGAAGCCCACCATTATTTTGCGTTGGTAATGGCAGCCTCATGCATGCAGTCTTTCCAACCTGGGCCACATAAGAATAGGTCATGGGCCTGGAACACCTCCTTACCTGGAGATAAGGAGCCCACACAGTCTGCACTGGGCTTATCACCGTGTGTGGGAATATCTTTCCCTGTTTCAGGCTCAATGAGTGTTTCTTTATTTCAGTATTTCTGACTACACGGGAATAGAATCAGGGTCCTTCGGCTGTAGCATGAGATGGACATGTAGGACAATTGCCTTGCGTCAGCTGTGAGTGGCCCGCTAGCCACTGTAGCCGTGAGGGACTGAGGCACATGACTGGAGCTGATTTTGCTCTGTCTCTTCTCTCTAGGTATGAGCAAGAGGGTTGTTCCATCTGCACTGCTGCACTGTGGTGTGTTTTCCTTGGCGACTCTGATACCAAGATGCAGCGGGCAGAAGTGTTTGGACTTCTATCCTGGTGGTTGGCATCGTGATGGTCTTTGCTATCCATGGAGTGGGAGCCCTCCCCTGGCACCGGGAACCAGTGCACCATGTTCTGCTTGACACTTTGTAGTACTCAGTCTCGGGGGGATAATGAGGTGATAGTTCACCTTGGACTCCAGTACAAATAGCACATAGAACCCTTGTCTTCAATAGGGTTGACTGAAGTGAATTGTCGTGAAGTCTATTTAAACTGGGATTTCTCCAAATGGAACCTGAAGTCTTAGCAGGGTCCAGACGGTCCAGTAGAGTCACCTAATAACCTTTAGTGATGGCGGCAGATCAGGCCACGTGACTGGAGTGAGCCACCTCCTCTGGAAATGTTCTGTCCCAAATGTTAGAATGTGCTCTCACTTCTGAAAGGGAGATAATCTTTTTTGTGTGGAGGGAAGAAGGAGGTGTTTGATTTGGGGTACAAATGGGTGGGCCCTCCATAGCCCTCCAAGAAGGAAACTGAGCAATACTGATCTAAGGGCACGAGGAATGACATCCGTCCCTCATTCTAACTGGATATTTAACTGGCTACTTCAGTGGGTCACAAAAGCTCTCCGTAACTCCAGGGTCAGAGTGACAGGTGCTAGTTTAGCTTGCCACGTGGTTGCCGAGCTGAGCGCTGACGATATGCCAGGCATCCTGCCAGGTCCCCACATGTGTCCTCTCATTCGATTCTTATACACACCCCATGAGGCCGGTCAGATTATTCTCTTCTTCTTAGAGAAATCAAAGATCAGAGAAAGCATGGACTTTACCATGGACCCACAGACACACGCCTACTAAAACACAACGCCAGTTCTCGAACCCAGGTCTGTCCGGCTCCCACCCACTCCTGTTGATGGTTAAGGCGCCCCAGTTCTCCATGATGCAGGTGTCCTTGCACATAAAGGAGACACGTGGTGGCAACTTTTGGTGTGCCCAGGATCCCATTCATCGGGGTGCCTAGTTCAGGTCCCCTGGGCTCTAATGGTTGGCCTCTGGCATAGAGGCTTCCCTGCATCTTTTCAACCTTCCCAGCAACCCACCACAATGCCCTGAGCACAACAAGGACCCAGCAAATGTTGCCAACTGACTGGCTGATGTACAAGTGAGCCCACAAGATAAATCCGCCAAGGATAGAGCCAGCGCATATTTTCACAAACTGGCATTGTGTCATTCCACATAAAACGCTCATAGAGACCCTGTTTGGTTCTCTGGGCCCAAACCTCCTTTATTTGCTCTGAAAATCTGGATCACCCTTTGCTTGGATTGTGCTGATCATTTATTTTTTTTTTTTTAAACTTTTAACCCGGGGAGAAAACAGCACCAGTAATTAAGCCCATGTCTGTAATTAATTCCCATAACGGGTATAACTCCTCTCCCTTCTGGTAGAGTCACGCCAGCCCACATCAACCTGGGTACAAGTGGTCATACCTGTTTATGTACGACTTGTCCTTCTCCATATTTCACAGATGATAGGATACAGCTCTGCATCTCTTCATGTTAATTCTATTTGAAATACTCCCCACCAACATCTTAGGGCTCTGCCATCTAATAAGTGCAGCCAATTTATTGATAGTAAATCTAGGACAAGACAGACTCACATTGATGTGGGCCACAGGGCATTTAAATTAAACAGGAACTCTCCAGCCATCTGTGTTTTAACTTTTTTATGCCTTGATAATAAGCCCTGTTTAGAATAATTTGCTGTGGAAACTGGGACTTCGTGACTGACAGAGAAAGGCCGGGTATAAACAACCCGAGCAGTCCCCTGAATTTGCGAGAATGTCAGGCGAATTTAGACTCATCATAAAAGAATTCTCGGCGACTGTATTTCAATATGACACTTTTATGGTTTTTTATTTTCTAGTCCATTGCGGCCCCAGAGCCCTGGCATGATTTATATAGCCTGGCAGTGCATAATCTTTTGTGTAAGATATACAGGCCTCCGGAGGTTTAATTTCTTTCCTCACCACCACTGACAGCATTTGTGCTCCCCTTCTCTTCTATTTTCATTTCTAATGAGATATTGGACTTTGCTCAGTGAGAGGTGATATTTCCACATTTGCAGCCTGACAGGCTAAATCACCCGATCTCAGTGGTGAGGATACAAACCCATTTAAACTGTGTCAAAATATTCATGGAGCCCCATTGATTTGGGCAACGGTTATTAGGGAGCTATTTGGAAAGTTCAGGTTTAATTTTTGGAGCTTTCTGCTGCAAAATCACTCAGTTACATCTCAGGGAAAATGGTATCAAAAGGATAAAGGAGAGTGAGGGGTGTGGTGCGTGGCATTTACTCTGTTGGGCTTAGTTTTCGTGTGGAGATGACCTTTGACAAAAACAATAACGACGACAACAGAAAAGTCCCACAATGGTGCATGGGTTAAATGTGTGGCATGAAGCAAAGGAAATTCTTCCGATTGCATATAAATGAATAATATGTCAAGCTACTGAAATGTTTTTTAAAAGAGCAGCAGTGAACACAACTGACATAGGAGATTAATGTTTTGCATTGCTACACCGACTTTTACCTCTGCCTTTGATCTTCAATCTAGCCGAAACTATAGCGACAGGAGTTTAGCTTCTAAGTGGGGTGGGTTCAAATAGCCCTGTTCACTTAGTATTCACAAGTGTCACAGAGGAAAAATTCTGTGAACAGGAGAGGTGAACGTGACTGCCCCTGTGAGGGGCTGTCGGGACAGAAATGCAACAAATGGCCAACTGAGGGAACTTGGGAGCTCCTGGTAGATCTCAGGAAATGCACACACTGAAGGGACCCTTGAAATGAGGCCACTGGAACAAAGAGTTGCCACGTCTTTGGACACTACAGAAGATCAAAGTCCTTTGATGGGACCAAGCACATCTGACCTTTAGACAGTAAGGTCATCTGCAATCGTTGCTTGATTTATGACCTGGGACTTTATATGAACTTTATATTTACTAGGGTTCCTGAGTTCACAAGGACCTCATTAAATGGCACACACAACATTCGTACTCACACAGGGGGAAATCGCTTTGGCAATTTGTGGGCGATAAAGTGGTTCCTAGACACTTTACAATAAGTGGGCATTAATGCCGGCTAGCTAGATGCCAGCAGAATTCCTCTGGAATGTGGCATGTTACCTTCACATTACTGCCAAGCGTGCTGTTTATGAGACTGCAGCCCACATCACGGGCCTTTGTGCGGAATTAGCAAATGCACCGCAACTAGACCCAGGTGGTGAGGAGTGGCCACCCATTCAGATGGTGGGCTACTCACACACCGACACTTTCTGGCCTGGCTCGCATGAAAACTGGTGCCTGGAAGCTTGCAGCTTCCTCTGAGAACACAACTTGAGAACGTCTCAGAACCCGAGACCCATCACGTCCCCAAAGACTACTGCTATGTGAATTCCCTGTTAACAGGACACCCTTGGTATGGGAAATGTACTAAAATCTGGTGAGAAACTCAGGACAGATGTAAATTAGAAATTCCTGGAAGTAAAAATTATGAAACAGTAGAACAAGCTGCTTGAGGCGTGTTCTGGAGTGTCCCTCCCTAGAGTGCTTTAAGCATGAACTTGGCACGCAACGAGCTTCCTCACGAGCCCCTCCTCCTCCAAGGCCTGAGGACTTGACCTGTGTGAAAGAAGCCAGGCAAATTCCCAGCCCAGAGCAGCAGAGCCCTGTAGCTACCTCTCTCGCTCCAGCAAAGTTCCCAATGTGCCGGTGACTCGAGAAGCCACGCCCCAAAAGCCCAAATGTTCTCTTGGGGCAGACTCACAAACACCAAAATACAATCCCAAACATTATACCCATGGCCGGGACACCAGGAGGCGTGAGAAGAGATGGTCCCGTGCTATTGCTACACTCATTCTGTCTGAAAGGCTGCCCGACCAGTAGAGTCTCCAGCATCCCAGCTCTGCTACCAACTGGTTAGGTTATTTAACCTCGCCGAGCCTCAACTGTCAAAAGCGTAAGGTGGATTGGTACTGTGACTTCACAAAGCCAATCGTGAGGTTTAAATAAAATACTGTTGGAAGAAGATGCAGCACAGTCCCTGCCACCTAGCAAAGATATCATGCGCGCCAGTATAATTGTAGAGCTGGTCTAATCTCACCTTCTCCTCATCCCTTTTCCCCTCTCCTTCTTCATTCCAGCTGCATTCTTCGCCACGCCCTACCACCTCAATACCTCGCACCTTAAATAAGGTGGCTTCCAAAGACTGCACCATAAGCAGAGAAGATGGTTGAGGGATAGAGAGCCAAGCTCAGCCGCCAACGCTTGTGAACGATCAGAGAGCTTCTTGCAAGTAAAACAGCGATTTCATCCTAACTGCTAGTCCTGAACTATGGTGGACAGTGGAGTCGACATGTCTGTGCCCCACTCTCGGCTCTTACCGTGTTTTCTTCTGACTATGGGTATCTTATGCAACTACCCATTAACTGGCATGATTGTATTGCGATATGCTCTTCATTCCACATTTCTGAGCGCTTACTGAATACAGGCTCTATGTTAGGCAACACAGCAGATGAAGGATTGAATTGGAGATGGGCTCTTCACTCAAGAAGCACAGAATCCAGTAGATGAGATAAGACTGCCTCTGAATGAGCCTCCCTACTTGGGGTTCCCAAGGAAGAATTCACTAGTTTATATTTGTAAAGGCACTTAAGGCAATAATGTGCTGGTGAATGTTTAATAACCAGCTCTCAGCATAGGAGTGGAGGGGTAGGGGTGGGAGGCTGCTTGTATATATGGGTACACGGGTTTAGTATAAACTTTACTCATCTGAAGGGTGCATAGTACAAAATTTACAAATAAGCAAAACTTTATTATAATTTCACATACTCAGAAGGTTTTTGCCAATTTTTTATGAACTCTGGTATCCCTAACCATCCTGGGTTGCATGTGATGAGCGAGTGTAGATCTACCATAAAGAGTGGTTGATATTTTCATTTACATTAATGAGTAGGACAAAAGTGAAAAACGAAGACATATGTCAGAACTACATGCGTTCGTCAGTGACATGAGTGACTTCTTTGCTGAATCAGATAATGGTTTTCGAACACTAGAAGGATATTTCCTCACATTTTTTGTGCTAGTCACAATGTAGCAGCCATACACAGGACACACTTTTATGTTTAATCTGCAGCATTAGCATTTTCTCCATCACTTCCTTAAGTCTACATAGTCAACAACAAAAAAAATCAAGCGCTGATTTGCACTATTTACTGATTTCTGTGGCATAAATATGCCTACCATGGTCAACTTCAAGCTGATGTCACTGAACGCAGAATCAGGATAAGACACGGAGTGGCCCACCATTGCCCAGGATTTCCACCATCCTGATACAATAGAAGTAAACAACCTCGAGAGCACACAGGACAGTCAAATATGGTAAAACAATTAGGAATTGATCAGGCTGAGTATTTATTATCCTTGTTTTTAACATAATTCATTTCATTGCAGGTGCTCCATGAATTTTCTTCCCAAGTCCCAGGGGTCCTCACAGAGCTGCCCAATCCTCTTCAGGAGCCACATTTTAGCACGTGTTCCCAAAAACAGGTGTGTGGTGCTGCAAACCCAGAGAAAGCCCCTCCCCTGGCAGCCTCCCTGGATGCCCCAAAGGATTCTCCCAGTGACTCAACCTCAAGGAGATGGTCTGTTGCTCCCCTGAAGGCAGCATTTTCTTTGGGCCTCGGGAGGGCTCTGTTACTAAGCAGTACTTTGCATATATTTTTATTCTAGAAGAGTTTTCTTCGCCCTCTCCTCTCCTTCCTGT